>NC_092383.1:2975121-3112438 GCF_030028105.1 Mobula birostris | reverse complement strand
ATTCCGGCTCCCTTCTTATTCTTCCCTTCTCACCTGTCCATAACCGCCCTCTGGTACCCCTCCTCCTTCCCGTTCTCCCACGGTCGCTCTCCTCTCTTAACCGAATCCTTCTTCTTCAGCCCTTTATCTCTTGCACCTATCACTTCCCAGCTTCTCACTTCATCCGCCCTCCCACACCCCCTCATCTTCCCCTTCACCTGTCACCTGCCAGATTATACTCCTTTCCTACCCCTCCACCTTCTTCCTCCTCCCTTTCTAGTCCTGATGAAGAGTCCCAGCCGAAACATCGACTATTCTCCTCCATAGATGCTGCCTGACCTGCTGAGTTTCTCCAGCATTTTGCGTGTGATTATGGTTAATGCTAGAAATTCGAGAGTGTTGGGGTCAGAGGTGAGTGCAGTTGCTACTACCAAGAAGAAGGTTTCTTGGGAAGCTGGAAAGTCTGAAGGTCATAGGAGCAGAATTAGGCCATTTGACCTATCATGGCTGATCGTTTTTTCCCCTCCTCAGCTCCACTCCCTGGCCTTCTCCGCATAACCTTTGATGCCATGTCCAATCAAGAACCCATCAAGCTCTGCCTTAAATACACTCAATGACCTGGCCTCCACAGCCGCCTGTGGTAATAAATCCACAAATTCACCACCTCTTGGTAAAGATATTTTTCTGCATCTCTGCTTTAAGTGGTTGCCCCTCTATCCTGAGGATGTGCCCTGTTGTCCTAGACTCCCCCACCATGGAACATATTCTTTCCACGTCTACTCTGTCTAGGCCTCTCAACTTTTGAAAGGTTTCAATGGGATCCCCCTCATCCTTCTAAATTCCAGCGAGTACAGACCCAGAGCTATCAAACATTCCTCGTGTGATAATCCTTTCATTCCCGGAATCATCCTTGTGAGCCTCCTCTGAACTCTCTCCAATGTCAGAACATCTTTTCTTAGAAGAGGAACCTAAAACTGTTCACATATTCAAGGTGAGGCCTCACAAATGCCTTACAAGGCTTCAGCATCACACTCTTGCTCTTGTATTCTAGACCTCTTGAGATATATGTTAACTTTGCATTTGCCTTCCTCACCACTGACTCTACCTGTAAGTTAACCTTTAGGACCCCCAAGTCCCTTTGCAGCTCAGATTTTTGGATTTTCTCCTTGTTTAGAAAATAGTCTGCACATTTATTTGTACTACCAAAGTGCATGACCATACATTTTCCAATGTTGTATTTCACTTGCCATTTTCTTGCCCATTCTCCTAATTTGTTTTAAGTCCTTCTGCAGCCTTCCTGTTTCCTCAACACTACCTGCCCCTCCACCTATCTTCGTATCATCTGCAAACTTGGCAACAAAGCCATCTATCCCATCGTCTAAATCATTGACATACAACATAAAAAGAAGCGGTCCCAACACCGACCCCTGTGGAGCAGCACTGGTCATTGGCAGCCAGTCAGAAAAAGATCCTTTTATTTCCACCCACTGCCTCCTACCTATTAGCCAATGCTCTAACCATGCCAGTAACTTCCCTGAAATACCATGGGCTCTTTGTAAGCAGCCTCATGTGTGGCACATTGTCAAAAGCCTTCTGAAAATTCAAATATACAACATCCACTGAATCCCCTCCAACTATCCTACTTGTAATCTCCTCAAAGAATTCCAACAAGTTCGTCAGGCAAGATTTTCCCTCAAGGAAACCACGCTGACTTTGTCCTATCTTTTCCTCTATCACCAACTATTCATAACCTCATCCTTAACAATTGACTCCAACATCTTCCCAATCACTAAGGCCAGACTAACTAGGCCCCACCTCCCCCTTGTACCCCATCTGTTACTTATTTTTATGCACACATTCTTTCTCTCACTCTCCTTTTTCTCCCTCTGTCCCTCTGAATATTCCCCTTGCCCATCCTCTGGGTCCCCCTCCCCCTTGTCTTTCTTCCCGGACCTCCTATCCCATGATCCTCTCGTATCCCTTTTGCCAATCACCTGTCCAGCTCTTGGCTCCATCCCTCCCCCTCCTGTCTTCTCCTACCATTTTGGATCTCCCCCTCCCCCTCCAACTTTCAAATCCCTTACTCACTCTTCCTTCAGTTAGTCCTGACGAAGGGTCTCGGCCTGAAACGTTGACTGTACCTCTTCCTAGAGATGCTGCCTGGCCTGCTGCGTTCACCAGCAACTTTGATGTGTGTAACTGGTCTATAATTTTCTTTCTGCTGCCTCCCTCCTTTCTTAAAGAGTGGAATGACATTTGCAATTTTCCAGGCCTCTGGCAGCATGTCACAGTCCAATGTTTTTTGAAAGATTGTTACTAATGCCTCCACAATCTCTAACACTACCTCTTTCAGAACTCTAGGGTGCAACTCATCTGGTCCGACTAACTTACATACCCTTAGGCTTTATCAGCTTGTTGAGCACCTTCTCTCTTGCAATAGTAACTGCACTCACTTCTCTTCCCTCACACCCTTCAATATCTGGCACACTGTTACTCTCTTCCACTATGAAGACTGATGCAAGATACTCATTTAGTTCATCTGCCATCTCCTTGTCCCCCATTATTCCAGCCTCATTTTCTCACAATCCTATATCCACTCTCATCTCTCTTTTATATTTTTTACATACTTGTAAAAATAAATATGCTATTCACTTTAATATTGTTTGCTGGCTTGATTTCAAATTTCACCTTTTCTCTCCTAATGATTCTTTTAGTTGCCCTACTGTAGGTTTTTAAAAGCTTTCCAATCCTCTATCTACTTGCTAATTTTTGCTTTGTTGTATTCCCTCTCTTTTGCTTTTACATTAGCTTTGACTTCCCTTGTCAGCCATGGTTGTACTATTTTGCCATTTGAGTATTTATCTATTGAAGGTAGGTAAGTCACCTGGATCAGATGGACTACACCCCAGGGTTCTGAAAGAGGTAGCTGAAGAGATTGTGGAAGCATTACCTATGATCTTTCAAGAATCACTAGATTCTGGAATGGTTCTGGAGGACTGGAAAATTGCAAATGTCACTCCACCCTTTAAGAAGGGAGAAAGGCAGAAGAAAGGAAATTATAGGCCATTTCGTCTGACCTCAGTGCTGGGAAAGGTGTTGGAATCTTATTATTAAAGATGAGATTTCAGGGTGCTTGGAGGCACATAGTCAGCATGGTTTCATTAAGGGAAATCTTGCCTGACAAATCTTTGAGGAAATAACAAGTAAGATAGACAACGGACAGTCAGTGGATGTTATTTACCTGAAGTTTCAGAAGGCCTTTTTCAAGGTGCCACACACAAGCCTGCTTAACAAGATGATATTACAGGAAAGTTACTAGCATGGATAGTAGATTGGCTGATTGGCAGGAGGTAAAGAGAATAAAGTAGGCTTTTTTCTGGTTGGCTGCTGGTGACTGTGGTGTTCCACAGGGGATGGAGTAGGGACCACTTCTTTTCATATTATATATCATTGATTTGGGTGAAGGAATTGATGTCTTTGTGGGCGAGTTTGCGGACAATGCAAAGATAGGTGGAGGGGCAGGTGGTGTTGAGGGAGTAGGAGACTGCAGCAGGACAAGGACAGATTGGAAGAATGGATAAAGAAGTGGCAGATGGAATGTAGTATGGGGAAGTGTTTGGTCATGCACTTTGGTAGTAGGATAACTATTTTCTAAATGGAAAGAAATTTCATAAATCTGAGGTGCAAGGGGACTTGGGAATACTTGTGCAGGATCCCCGAAAGGTTAATTTGCAGGTTGAATTGGTAGCAAGGAAGACAATTGCAATGTTAGCATTCATTTTGAGAGGAAAAGCAAGGATTTAACACTGAGGCTTTGTAAGGCATCGGTCAGACCATACTTGAAGTATTGTGAGCAGTTTTGAGTCTCTCATCTAGGGAAAGATGTGTTGGCATTGGAAAGGGTCCCAAGGAGGTTCACGAGAATGATTCCAGGAATGAAAGGGTTAACATATGCCAAGTTTAGAAGAGTTGGGGGGATCTCTCTATTGAATATTGAAAGATCTGGATAGAGTAGAGGTGGGGAGGATGTTTCCTCTTGTGGGGAGTCCATGTTACATGCTTATAATTGTTAATGTGGAAATAGTGAAGGCAGGCTTTTCTGATTCATGGCTTTTGCTGCAAATTTTTATTTCCTGAAATAGTAATTACCTGCTTTTTATGTCCTCATATTATGTTGCTGTAAGGAATTTCAGGCACACAATGATTACAAAAGTTAACATTATTAAAGGGTATAGGCCACACTGTTGCCAAGAAATGTATTTTTACAACTTCACAACTAAACAGCCTCATAACTGAGGGACACCCATTCAGAACAGAGATGAGGAGAAATTTCTTTAGCCAGAAGGTAGTGAATCAGTGGAATTCGTTGCTACAGGTGGCTGTGGAGGCCGAGTCATTAGGTTGATAGGTTCTTAATTAGTAAAGGCGTCAAAGTTTCCTGGAGGTGACAGGAGAATGGTGTTGAGAAGGATAACAAATCAGTTATGATGGAAGGAAGGAGCATAATCGATGGGCTGAATGGCCTAATTCTGCCCCCTATGTTTTATGGTCTTATGGGAAGTCTGGTTCTGGAACTGGGGTCTGAGAATTTAACTGTTCTGGATGGGGTGCCAGGGACTTTCAGCTAAGCTGCTCCAAGAGCTTTGTTCACTGTTTAGATCCTCTAGAACAATCTCAGAGTGAATGGGAGCTCTCCCTGGTATCTGGCCAATATTTGCACCTCATACGTCACTCGGGAATGTGAGTTCAAGAGTTGCGAGGCAAAGTTGCAACTCCATAAGACTCTGGTCAGACCACACTCGGAGTACTGTGCTCAGTTCTGGTCTCCTCATTATAGGAAGAATGTGAAACCTTTAGAGAGGGTGCAGAGGAGATTCACCAGGGTGCTGCCTGGATTAGAGAGGTTGTCTTATGATGATAGGTTGAGTGAGCTAGGGCTTTTCTCTTCGGAGTGAAGGAGGACAAGAGGTGACTTGATAGAGATGTGCAGGATGATAAAAGGCACAGACAGAGTGGGCAGTCAGGGACTTTTCCCAGGGTGGAAATGACTAATGTGAGGAGACACAAGTTTAAGGTGATTGGATAAAAATAGGGGGACTTAGAGTTTAGCTTTCTTTATGAAGAAACACACACACTGCCAAGGGTGGTGGTAGAGGCAGGCACATTAAGGGCATTTTTAAGAGACTCTGATATAGGCACGTGAATGATAGAAAAATGGAGGGTTATATGGGAGGAAAGGGTTAATTTTGTCTTGGAGTAGGTTAAAAGGTCATCATGGTTGTACTGTTCTATGTTGTATTGATCTCAGTCTTAGAAATGTCCTCCTTTAGATTAAAAAGAGACCCTTTATATGGCATCTGACGCACCATTTCAGGATACTCCACTAAGCTTTTGAAAAACATTATAAACGTGGTCACTGTGATGTAGGAGTGGGCTTCAGGAGAGAACATTCCGGATACACCTACTACCGACTGTGAGACTGCACTTGCCATAACTGTTGGTATGTGGCAGAGGATGTTGTGTTTTTTGCCGGGGTCTATATAAAGATCGGGAGAGGGAAGGCGGGGCAACAAGGGCTGCAGGAATCCTGAGCTGTGTAATTACTGCAGATCTGAACTGACACTTACACAAAAGCTCCATCATACTAAGCTAATTCTTCATAAATCAGATAAAGTATAGCTCAGTGGTGGGAAGTCTGTCCTGATGTTCCTGGGTGCTTGGAACGAGGACCACGTCTAAAGCTAGCAGATGTTTGACATCTGGTTTGGGCAGAGAGGACAAGCTTTAAATGCTTGCAGGAAGCCAGACGAAGGAATTGCACTGAATGGTAATGAAGACAGGAACAAACTTCAGGGATCAGAGATAGACAGGAGAAGGTTGATAGAAATGCGATATGACAGAAGGTCGAACTTATTTATTTATTTAGAGATGCAGTGCCGAAAAGGACCTTTTGGACCTTTGACCCACTGACTTAACGTTAACCAAGTCACAGGACAATTTTACTGGAGGAAACCCAAACATTCACGAGAAGAATGTACAAACTTTCTTACAGAGGACACCGGAATTGAACTCTGAACTCCAACTCCCAAAGCTGGAAGAGGATCGTGCTAACTGCTACACCACCACAGCACACAGGAGTGGAGAGACCAGACGGTATTTCTACACTGTGTGACAGACAGATTGAGGAGGCTACTTAACCATATTCTTAAGACACAGGAGCAGAATCAGGCATTTGGCCCATCAAGTCTGCTCTGCCATTCCATCATGGCTGATTTATTATTCCTGTTAAACCCCATTCTCCTGCCTTCTCCCTCTAACCTTTGACACCCTTATTACTCAAGAATCTCTCAATCCCTGTTTTAAATACACCCCACCCACTTGGCCTCCACAGCCATCCGTGGCAATGAATTTCACAGATTCACCACCCTCTGGCAAAATAAATTTCTCCTCATCACTGGTCCATTCTGAGACTGTGCCGTCTGGTCCTCGACTTTCCCACTAATGAAAACAACTTCTCCATGTGCACTCTATCTAGGCTTTTCAACATTCGATAGGCTTCAATGAGATCTGCAGCCATCCCCATAGCCGGGGGTGGTAATGGGGACAAGCTCCCACTACTTATTAAATACTCCCAAAGGTGTGCGCCTCAAATAGCCTCTGACAACCAAATCCAGCTCCCGGCCTTCACGTGTGGCTTAGTTACTCAGCCCGGTGGTACTGACAGAGGAGGGGCAGAGTGTCACCAGTGCCTTAAAACCAGTTGCTCTGGGATGATGGGGCTTGTCAACTGTGGTTGGCGGTTCATCTAGAAGGAAAACTCTGATCGCAAACCCCACTCATGGGGAAGGCTTCAGGAGTAAACCCCAAGGGAGAAATCGGGAGCTGGAGTCCCCCGAGTTCAGCGCTGGATGTCAGCTCCTGTGTTGCTGCTGGTACGGAACTGTAACAGTCTCTGCCGTTCCTTTGGGTTGATCCGATGTGTGGAGAGGGGGAGCTTGCTACATGGGCAACAGCTTGTACTGCCCAGGCTCGCGTATCTAGACAACTAGGATGCGATATCCATGGTTGACCATGACCAACGGAGGCCTCACTCACTACAGGCCCAAAGCCATCAAATGCTCCTCATGCATTAACCCCTTCGTTCCCAGGATCATTCTCATAAACCTCCTCTGGACCACCTCCAATAGCAATAGGTTACAGGAAGAAGGCAGGAGAATGGGATTTGGGAGGGATAATAAATTAGCTGGGTGGCGGGGTGGAGATGCGTGAAGGTGTGAGGCGCTCCTTCCCTCCGCTAGCCTGCAGGTCACCCTTGGGCAAGGTGTAGCACCTGCTTAGCCTCCGATCAGGGTCATGTGAAGCCATGGGAGCAGGTGGTGGATGGTCGTACGAGCAGCCGGTGCAGATCACAAGTCCTGGTTACGCGACCACTGACGCCAGGCAGACAATTTCTGAAGAGTATTAATAACAGCTGGGGTTACCCATCTTGCAAAGTCACTGCCCAGAAGAAGGCACTGGCAAACCACTTCTGTAGAAAATTTACCAAGAACAATCATGGTCATGGATAGAGAGAGGGAACCCATAAATTGTCAACATCATACGGCGCAGGACATAATGATGATGATGATGATGATGAATATATCTGTCGTGATGGAATGGCAAATCATAAACACAACAGATTCTGCAGATGTTGGATACCCAGAGCAACGCACACAAAATGCTGGAGGAACTCAGCAGGTCAGGCAGCATCTATGAAAAAGGAAAAAAAAAAGAGTTGACAGTTTAGGCCAAGTCTCTTCATCTGATGAATGGTCTTGGCCTGAAACATCGACTCTTTATTCCTTTTCATAGATGCTGCCTGATCTGCTGAGTTCCTGCAGAATTTTGTGTGGAATGATGTGATGCAGAGCAGACTCAACGGCCAATTGGCCTAATTCTGCTCCTGTTCTTATGGTCTAATGCAGGGGTTCCCACCCTGGGGCCCATGGACCCCTCAGTTAATGGTACGACTCTATGGCATAGAAAAGGTTGGAAACCCCTGGTCTACAGAATCACTGTTCCTCTTCATCTTGAGCCTGTTGCTTACCCTGCACTGTAACCATCCACCTGGTAACCTGCCCTCCAGCTGCCAAGGCCTTTGCCCCCGAGCCTTTATTGATTTAGAGACACAGCACAGAATAGGGCCTTCCGGCCCTTCGAACCCTGCCCCCCAGCAACCCCCGATTAACACTAACCTAATCACGGAACAATTTACAGTGGCCAATTAGCCTACTAACTGGCACGTATTTAGACCCAGAAAAAACCCATGCATTCCAAGGGGATTCCTTACAGAGAGTGCCGGAACTGAACTCTGAACTCTGAACTCTGACGCTCTATGCTGTAATAGCGTTGTGCTAACCACTACACTAGTGTGGTGCCGAATGTCTCTGCCTGTTTCCACTGGAACGTCCTACTGAAGATCACTGGTCACCTGTCATCTGGCTTGCTGTCAGATTTTCATCCTTTGTAGGACGTCCGAGGATCCTCACCTCGTTGTGGTGGAGAGGCTTGTGAGCCCCCGTGATCCCAAGAGCGACGCCTGGCAGGGTCACCCATGGCGGTAAGGTCATAGGGTCGTTTCCAGTCAAAGAGTGATTCAACCAGGACCTCAACGGTGGAGCTGGCAGAAGATGATGACACATTACAATGGCAATGAAGATGAAGGAAGGCTGCAGCAGTGAAGAGTCAAAGTTCAAAGATCAAAATAAATTTTTTTTCAAAGTACATACCATGTGAGTCACCGTATACAACCCTGAGGTTCATTTTCTTGTGGGCATACTCAATAAATCCATGGTAGAATGATGAGCATAACAGAATTGATGAAAGACCGCATTAACTTGTGCATTCAACCAGCGGTGCAAAGACACAAATTGCAAGTACAAAAAGAAAGCAACAACAATAATAATAAATACGCAATAAATGTTGAGAATATGAGATGAAGAGTCCTTGAAAGTGAGTCCATGGGTTATGGGAACGGTTCAGTGATGGTGGGAGTTAAATGTAGTGAAGTTATCCCCTTTGGTTCAAGAGCCTGATGGTTGAGGGGTAATAACTGTTCCTGAATCAGGTGGTGTGAGTGCTGAGGCTCGTGTACCTCCCTCCTGATGGCAGCAGTGAGAAGAGAGCCTGTCCTGGGTGGCGATGGTGGCTGCTCGATGTCCCTGATGATGGATGCTGCTTTCCTGTGACAGCACTCTGTGTAGGTGTGCTCAATAGTTTTTTCCTGCGATGGACTGGGCTGTATCCATTACTTTTCCTAGGGTTTTCTGTTCAAAGGCATTGGTGTTTCCATACCAGACTGTGATGCAGTCAATATATCCCCCACCCCACTTCTATAAGAAGTTTGTCAAAGTTTTAGAATGCAGTGCCGAACCTTCGCGAACTCCTAAGGAAGTCGAGGTGCTGCCGTGCTTTCTTCATAATTGTATTTCCGTGCTGGTCAGACAAGTCCTCCAAAATAATAACAACGAGGAATTTAAAGTTGCCAACTGCTCCATCTCAGAGCCTCTGATCAGGACTGGCTCATGGATCTCTGGTTTCCTTCTCCTGAGGTCAATAACCAGCTCCGTGGTCTTGCTGACATTGCATAAGAGGTTGTTGTTGTGTCCCCACTCAGACAGATTCTCAGCCTCCCTCCTATCTGCTGAATCGTCACCACTCTCGACTCGGCATCAGCAAACTTGACTGTGGCACTGGAGCTGTGCTCAACCACACAGCCAGAAGTAGAACAGGGGGCTAAGCACACAGCCTTGTAGTGCGCCTGTACAGCTGGAGGTTGTGGTGGAGATGTTGCCAACCTGAACTGACTGGCAAGTGAGGAAATCAAGGATGTAGTTGGACAAGGAGACATTGAGGCCAAGGTCTTGAAGCCTATAGATTAGTTTTGAGGGGATGAGGGTGTCCTCAATCGCCTTGTACTTCGTGCCACTGGACCCTGACCCCGATCTGTCAGGGATGGAGTGGTGTCTGCCCGTGCATCAGCCTCCCCACGTTAAACAAAGCCACTCTCAGGTGTTCTCCATTGAGGGAATCCACCCAGTTATGTGGATCCCAGATCGGCCTGTACAGCCACCTGAGGACCCAGCATTAGACAATCCCTCAGGAGAACATCATACTCATCTCGAGTGTTCGCACTACGAGGATATTAGGTCACTTTGAGATCAGGCTACAAGACTGCAAAAATATCCTTTTTTATTTTATTTTATTTTGAGATACAGCATAGTAACAGATCCCACCAGCCCAATGAGCCCTTTCTGCCCAATTACATCCAACCAACGGGTCCTATCAACTGACCGAAAGACACGGTTATCACCAGTGGATAATTAGCCAGCTGTTGGGCTGTTCGAGATCTGAACTTAACCCCTCCATTTCGCTGATGGAGTGGCACTGGGGAACAAGTTAATCTCCCTCTCAAGCAACACCACTAAGCACTGAGGTTATTTATGGTTTATTACTTTCAGTTATCATTTATACCAAAACTTAATCTCTTCCAGTGACTTTTCTTTATATTACAAACTTTATTTCATTTACTTATTTAGAGGTTCTGCACAGTAACAGCCTCTTCAGTCTCAGCAAGCCTATGTCGCCCAATTACACCCAAACAGGAGACGGAGCGAAGGGTGGCAATGTCATCGCCCAGTGGATAATTTGGCAGCCATTGGGCTGTCCCAGATCAGAGATCAGGGATCAGGGATACAAGCACTGACTGCCCAATCCATGCCAGATTCACTGACTTCATTTTAGAACCACTTGTTGGGTGTGTTCATTAAAGATTTAACGATTTTTTAAAAAAGATTAGTTTTACTTGTCACATGTACATCGAAGCATACAGTGAAATGGAAGGGAGTCGTCTTCCTCCTTGCCTTCCAGTCCTGATGAAGGGTCTCAGCCTGAAACGACAACTGTTTATTAATTTCCACAGATGCTGCCTGTCCTGCTGAGTTCTGCCAGTGTTTTGTGTGTGTAACAGTGAAATATTTTTTGCATCACAACCAACACAGTGTGTGGCATGTGGCCAAGTGGTAAGGGCGTTGGACTAGCGACCTGAAGGTCGTGGGTTTGAGCCTCGGCCGAGGCAGCGTGTGTGTCCTTGAGCAAGGCGCTTAACCACACAATGCTCCAGTCTACCCAACTGAGAATAGGTACCAGCAAAAAAATGCTGGGGGTTAACCTCGCGATAGACTGGCGTCCTATCCGGGAGGGAGTCTCGTACTCTCAGTCGCTTCACGCCACAGAAACCGGCATAAGCACCGGCCTGATGGGCCACAATGCTCGGGACAGACTTTAAAGACCAGCACAGTGTCGCCACACTTCCAATGCCAACATATCATGCCCTGAACTCACCAATCCTAACCTGTACGTCTGGAAGACTGCAGCACCCGGTCACGGGGAGGACGTATAAACGCATTACAGACAGCAGCGGAATTGAACCTGGGTCACTGGCGTTGCAAAGCGTTAAGCTAACCAAGCCGCTTCGTTGCTGGCAAGTCTGACAGTTCCTGCCCACTCTCGGTTACCCCGAGGTGAGTCACCACGGTCCCACTCGGTGTCCTTTCTACCCTGAGAACTTCATGGACAGCATCCTAACTGGCTGCATCACCGTCTGGTACGGAGGGGCCACGGCACAGGATCAAAGTAAGCTGCAGAAGGTTGTAAACTCAGTGGGGACTGGCCTCCCCAGCATCGAAGACATGTTCAAAAAGCAATGCCTCAGAAAGGTGGCAATCATTATTAAGGACCCCCATCACCCAGGACTTGCCCCCCACCAGGGAGAAGCCTGAAGACACACACTCATCTTTCAGGAACAGCTTCTTCGTCTCCACCATCAGATTTCTGAATGAACAATGAACCCATGAACACTACCTCTGTTTTTACCCTCTCTTCTTACTTTACTTATTTAATATAAATTTTCTTTTATATATATATATATATAATAGCAATTTCTTATTGTAATTTATAATTTTTATTATTGTTTATTGCAATGTACTGCTGCAACAAAACAACACATTAGTGTAGTGGTTAGCACACCGCTTTACAATACAGGAGACCCGGGTTCAATTCCCGACGCTGTCTGTAAGGAGTTTGTACGTTCTCTTCATGACCACGTGGGTTTCCTCTGGGAGCTCCAGTTTCCTCCCACATTCCAAAGACGTACCGGTTGGCAGGTTAATTGGTCATTGTAAAATGTCCCGTGATTAGGCTAGAGTTTGCTGGATGGCGTGGATCAAAGGGCAGGAAAGAACTCTCCCGTCCTCATCTCAATTAAAAACAAAATTTCGCAGCACACACCGGTGGTTCTGATTCAGGGTTCTATAGGGTCTCTTGGGTGCGTTGTCAAACATTCAGTGACCCTGCCGGGCAATAATGAAGGAATACCCCAGGTTCCTCCACAACAGGATTCACCTGATCTCCGGGGGTGATGGAGTCCCATCAGGATTCTTTGGTCCTTCTCGATCTGCAGGGGGGAAGAAGTGATCTTACTGAGCTGCTACAGAAAATAGAACCAGGCGATTCTAGATTCAGCGAGGCTGTTGCTGTGCAGAGCTCCTATCCGTGCTTCACCATGGTAACGGGAATGACATGAATTTCACTGTACTGGATATAATTAAAATAAACTATCCAGATTAACATTCTTGCCGCGGAGCCCTGGTTAATATCGATCTGCTGGTGCAGCAGTTACAAAATTCAAGTGACTGTGGGGGCAGGAATTTGAAAGTTTGGAGGATTAGTTAATGTTTTTTGGATGTCTGGTCTTCAGATTTGGTTATCACACGCACAGTGAGGTGTGTCATTTGCGTTAACAAGTCACATCCTAGGGGTCAGTGGCCCTGGTTCCTCCTGCCTGCATGAAACTCCAAGCCCGGAACACACCAGCAACTCAAGCCCCTGTCCTCACTGGTCTGATAGTCTGACATATGACTGCGTCCATGTTACTGATCTCCAAAAGTGGAATGGAGGCTTATGGACTCTGGCCTGACTTCTAATTCCCCCATGTCCCTGTCCCTAAACCCTAACCTGACCCTTAACTTCCCTCACTGCCCCAAAATCATCCCTGCAAACCAAAAAAAGACAACTACATCTGGGCAGTGACCTCATTGGAGACCACAACTTGGTGCCATCTTAAATATAAAAGTTCAGACACGTAAAACAGGAAAGGAGGCTCTTCGTGACTACAGAGGCTCACTGAAATTAGCCCCAGGTGCCTGGTCTTGCCCTCATAGTCCAACATCCTCCTGAGAGTCTTGTGCAATCAGATGTCTATTCCGCAGTGTCACTGCAGAACCTTTTCATAATGTTTCCCGTCCCTGTACACAGGTAGCTGCATCAACGGCAACATCCAGGTCCTAGGCTGGTGCGAGTTTGGTGTTAGAAAATGATTCAGAAGCCTTGAGGATCTTCTGGACTGAACCAGCCAGATCCCACTGGAATAGTGGCTTGGCAGGCGGCAGCTCTGTTGTCTGAAACATCGATATCCTCTTTGAATCAGATCGGGAAAAGGTCCATGTTTACTCCCACTGGTACTAGCTTCTTGGCTTTAGCTTTATTGAATTACAGAAAGGTAGGTCCTCCTGTTACCACAGAGGAATTTGACCTCCCATCTTTGGATCAATATTCCAGAACCAGACTGTTGTCCTGGGAAACCTATTACCTCCAAGCTCCCACTGAAGCCCAGGGGAGTAGAATCAGAATCAGGTTTAATGTCACTGGCGTATGCCATGAAATATTTTGTTTTGTACATTGTAATATATAATAAAAACCATAAATTACAATAAGTATATATTAAAAAATTAAATTAAATAAGTAGTTCAGAAAGAGAGGGAAAACAGTGAGGTAGTGTTCATTGTCCATTCACAAATTTGACGGTGGAGGGGAAGTTGAAACATTGAGTGTGTGTCTTCAGGCTTCAGGTAACAGTGAGAAGAGGGTATGTCCTGGGGAAGGGGTTCTTAATAAAGGATGCTCTCTTTTTGAGCCGTCATCTTTTGAAGGTGTTCTGGATGCTGAGGAGGATATTCCCCATGATGGAGCTGGCTGAGCCTACGAACTTTCTGCAGCTTTTTCTGATCCCGTGCAGTGGCCGGTCAATACCAGGCAGCTGGACTTCTCTCTACGGTGCATCAGTGATTGAGGGTACCAATGGCACGGAATCTGCTATCACACCCCACAGAACCTCTGCAGCTGCCTAATGGAGAACGATGGGTCAGCATAGCTCATTCTTGCCAGTCTATGGGTAACTGACAGTGGCACCTAACGGCGCTCTTCTCAGGAACAGCCACACGCTGAGAATGAGGGTCAAAGTCAAGTCAGTCAACTCAGCACAAAGTGGGAATCAGTGTTTTTACATCCATAGATCCCATAATTTTGCTGCGCAAGTTGACAGAGTGGTTAAGAAGGTGTGCGGTGTGTTGGCCTTCAATAGTCAGGGGATTGAGTTCAAGGGCCACAAGGTAACGTTGCAGCTCTATAAAACCCTGGTTTAGACTACACTTGGAGTATTGTGTTCGGTTCTGATCGCCTCATTATAGGATGGAGGTGGAAGCTTTAGAGAGGGTGCAGAGGAGATTTACCAGGATGCTGCCTGGATTAGAGAGGGTGCAGAGGAGATTTACCAGGATGCTGCCTGGATTAGAGAGGGTGCAGAGGAGATTTACCAGGATGCTGCCTGGATTAGAGAGGGTGCAGAGGAGATTTACCAGGATGCTGCCTGGATTAGAGAGGGTGCAGAGGAGATTTACCAGGATGCTGCCTGGATTAGAGAGGGTGCAGAGGAGATTTACCAGGATGCTGCCTGGATTAGAGAGGGTGTCTTATGAGGAAAGGTTAAGCAAACTAGGGCTTTTCTCTCTGGAGTGAAGGAGGGTGAGAGGTGACTAGATAGAAGTGTGCAAGATGATAAGAGGCGTAGATAGAGTGGAGAGCCAGAGACTTATCCCCAGGGTGGAAATGACTAATACGAGAGGGCAGAATTTTAAGATGATTGGAGAAGAGTATGGGGGGATTATTCAAGGTGGTATTTTTTACACAGAGTGGTGGCTGCATAGAACACACCGCTGGGGGTGATGGTAGAAGCTTGTCCATTAGGGACATTTAAGAAACGCTTCAATAGGCACATGGATGAAAGGAAAATGGAGGGCTATATGGGAGGGAAGGGGCAGATTACCTTGGAGTGGGTTAAAGAGTTGGCACAACAAAGGCCTGTACTACACTGTAACATTGGCTGTTTCATTCCTGGTCTCCAAGCTGATGAGATATCCACTGACTGACAGTGGAGCTTTTCCCACACTTAGTAATAATAAGCAGAAACATAATTTACAATAATAATAGCAAATGTCTGTTTATGGAGTAATCGGATCTTGAACATTATATGTTGATGATAAATGTATAAGGATTGGTGCACTTATCTCTGGATGAATCTTGTCATCTTGTTTCTCGCTGCTTACAATGAGATTCAGTCATAACAAGAAAAACAAACTCGTCAGGTGCGATAATTTGAGAGAGACAACACTCTGTTCCAAGCATTAAACTGCTGGTATCAGAAAGTCACTTTATTCCCGTAAGGATTAAAACACTGAATATATTACAGTGCCTGATAACACAACGAGAAACAAGACATTGATTTACAGTTCAATGGCACCTGCTCTACCACAGGCTGTCGTAAAGTACTTCACTATGATGTGGTTGTAATGTTTGAAACGCAGGAGCCAATACGCGCACAGAAAGCTCCCACTACTTGGCAAACCTTCCCTGGTCTTCGAAGTATTGCGAAGGCAGATGGGGTTTCCAGTTCAGCTGAAAACAGCATCTCCACACAACGCTGGAGGGGGCACTTGTGTATGAATGCAAGCCCTTCGGTTTTATTCTGTCAGGCATTGAGCTATAGGGTTATGGAGAACTACAGCAACAAAACAGGCCTTTCAGCCCATCTAGTTCATACCAAACTGTTATTCTGCCATTGAGCTGCATCTAGACCATAGCTCTCCTTACCCCTCCTAATCATGTACTTATCCAAAGTTCTCCTAAATGTTAAAACTGAACCTGCATCTATAACTTCCACTGGCAGCTCGTACCACAGCCTCACCAGCCTCTCAGTGTAGGAGTTTCCCCTAAGATTCCCTTTGAATGTTTCACCTTCCTTAAGTGTCTGGTTCTTGTCTCACTCAACCTGAGGGAATAAAACCAGCTTGCATTTATCCTATCTATACCCCTCATAATTGTGTATGTATATCTCTATCTAATCTCCCCCATTCTCTTACACTCCAGGAAGCGAAGTCCAAATCTATTCAACCTTTCCCTTGAACTCAGTCTCAGCAACACCCTTGCAAATTTTCTCTGTATGGCCCCAAGCTGAGGGGACTGAGTGGAACATGGCCAAAGCACAGTTTAAGTTTTAAAGTAATATGTTCTGACTTCATTTTTTAGATATTATTTTGATTTATGATTAGTTTTTCTAGATGGTAAAATTCCCAATGGCTTGGAAAAAAGGGATGAAGAATTGAACATAGAACAGGAACAACGTTGTGCAGATCTAATTAAATAGGTAATCAAATGCCCGACTAATCTAATCCGTCGCCCTACACTTTGTCCATCTTGCTCCATTCATGTGCCTATCATATTTTGCCCCAACCATCACCCCTAGCAGTGTATTCCAGGTACTCACCACTCTCTGTGCAAAGAAAAACTTGTCTGGCACATCCCCTCTGAACTTAATGCCCCCCACCCCTGCCTCCCCACCTTGAATTCATGCCCCCTGAGTGATGAAGCGTCTGGCATCTCTCTGCGGGCAAGCAGCCACAGTGACACCAAGATCTATTTGCACAGAGAGCTCCCATTATAACCGAGCCCAGGAACATGATTTTTTTAATATTAACCAAAATAAACCTTATTCATAATAAAAAAAAAGATTTGCAAGAATAAACAGTGCAATGTCTTTTCATTCCTACTTTGCAGGAAAGCATTTTGTCATCTGTAAGTCTGTTAGTATACCCACTTCCTTATCTTTTGCATTTTCAGCTGGAAGGGCTTAAGTCACACCAGTAGTGAAGGTATTACACATGATTGACAAGGTATAAGGTGCCAATTTAGTTGCTAATAAGGTTGGACCAGGCTGAAATACAATGTCACATCCAATGCCACGCACTGTCAACAACAACAGCAACTTGCATTTATTTTAAACACAAGAGATTCTGCAGACGCTGGAAATCCAGAGCAACAAAATGCGAGAGCAGCTCAGCAGGTCAGACAGTGTCTATGGAAAGGAATAAATAGATGATGTTTCGGGCCAAGAGCTTCCATCAGGACTTATTTTGCAAAACCAGGGGACGTGAGAAGAATGATTATCAAGCAAGCGCAAACCTCAGTGAAGAGGCAAACGGAACGTTACAGCACAGTCCAGACCCTTCAATCCCCGATGTTGTGCTCACTTGTTAACCTACTAAGATCAATCTAACCCTTCCCTCCTACATAGATCACCATTTTACTATCATCCATCTGCTTATCTTAGAGTCTCTTAAAAGTTCCTAATACATCTGACTCTACCACCACCTCCCGGCAAGGTTTCCCACGCACCCACCAGTCTTTGTGAAACACCGACTTCTGACATCCCACCAATCACCTTAAAATTATGCCCTCCTGTATTAGCTATTTCCATGGGAAAAAGTCTCTGGTTGTCCTCTTGATCTGTGCCTCTTATCTCACACACCTCTGTCAAGTCAGCTCTCATCAAAGAGAAAAGCCCGAGCTTACTCAACCTGTCAGCATCCTGGTAAATCTCCTCTGCTCCCTCTATAGTGAGGTGACCAGAACCGAACACCATATTCCAAGTGTGGTTTAACCCGGGTTTTATAGAGCTGCAACATTACCTCACGGTTCTTGAAATTAATCCCCCGACTAATGAAGACCAACACACCATAAGCTTTCTTGACCACCCTATCAGCTTGCGCGGCAACTTTGAGGGACGTATGGACGTGAGCCCCAAGGTTCCCCTGTTTCTCCACTCTGCCATTAACCCTTCATTCGACCCTCCAAAGTCAATCACTTCACGCTTTTCCAGATTGAACTCCATCTGTCATTTCTCAGCCCAGCTCTGCATCCTGTCAATATCTTGTTGTAACCTATGACCACCTTTTTACGCAGCTCGCAGGACTGTCGACCTTCGCATCATCTGCAAACTTAGTCTACCACTTCCTCATCCAAGTAACTTATAAAAATTACGACTGGAGACTTGCTCAGAGAGGGAAGGTGAAGGAAAGGAGAAAGCAGAACAGAGGCTTAGAGATGGAAATACAGAACTCAGGGTCTTGGCAGTGACCTAGTGATTAAAATGGTAAGCAATCCAGAATTGGAAAAGTGGTGGAGATGTCTTGGAAGTCCTATCACACTTCACAAGCAATAAAGGAATTTCAAAATGTCCTTAAATGTAAGCTTTAGTAGTCAAACGTAATTGAAACATACAGTGAAATGCATCATTTGCATCAACAGCAGTCTGACGATGTGCTGGAGGCAGCCTGCAAAAGTCACTGTGCTTCCGACACCAACACAGCACACCCACGACTCTAACACTAATCTGTACGTTTTTGCAATGGGGGGGGAAGGTGGAACCGGAGCACCCCAAGGAAACTCACACGGTCACGGGGAAAACGTACAAGCTCCTTACAGACAACGGCGGGAAATTGATCCCTGGTTGCTGGCAGTGCAAAGCTGCTAACCACTGTGACCATTCTGCCCAAATCATTCCTCATGTAGGACCCATACAGCTTATTTCTACACACCAAATTCCCAAGATAGGCAGTAATAGGTATTGCTGACAGGCATTGCTGATTGCATAGTGACTCCCCTTTATACGAGACCACAAGAGGCCAGTAGCGTAAACATTTGTGGATAGTTGGGCAAGGATTTGCATTCACACATGTAGTCCGTTGTTTCATCCAGAAGGGCTAAAGCATCTAGATGCCAACAAGGATGAGCTCCAGTCATTCTGATTCAGATTCAAAACAAGCCCCTTTCTCACTCTCCGACCCACCCACACAGGCTTCCAACCTTCAGGAACCTTCCCAAAGTCGTGCCTCAAACTTCTCCAGCTTCTTGCCTTTTATTGGCGGCTAGCAGTCCAGCTCAAAAGGTGCATTACCGCCACCTACTGAACTGAAGGGTGAGGAGGATTCGGGAAAGTGGACCTAACACCTACCACCACCCACAGGGAGAAATAATACTAATTATACAGATTATAATAATAACTGAACATTTAAACACCCAGCGCTAATGACTCAAGTTGCATTAAACAATTCAGGAACAGCTTCTTCTTCTTTGGCATTAGATTTCTGAATGGACAATGAACCCATGAACACTACCTCAGTACTTATTTTATTTTCTCTTTTTGCATTACTTATATCTACTTCTTAATGTAATTTACAGTTTCCTGCGTATTGTAACATACTGCTGCCACAAAGACAACAAATTTCATGACATATACCAAGTGATACTAAACCTGATTCTGACAATCCAACAAGTGTCAAGAATTTAAATACTTGTCTGTACTTCTCTCATGTGTCTTACCCATACCCTACCAAACTATCCAAAGTAACAATATTGATTTCCTGGGTCTCCTTTCTCTTCTACTCATATGCTCCAAGTTCCAATAACACATGCAAGACTCTCTCTGGAAGTTGACACTGTCTACATTCACCTGAAGTATGGTTACCAAGTCTAAACAATGTGTCATTTAAACCAAGTAATTATAACTTCCTCCCCTCTGGACCCGCCTCTCCTCCAAAGTGAAGTAACCATTTTCTAAATTCCACATAAATATCTCCCCTTCAATTGTGTCCCATAGTACCCGCCAGATTGAGAGAGTGTGATCCTTAATTAAAACCTTTGCCTCGCCTCTACTTCATAGAAAAGTCACGTCTCAGTCAACGAAGGTTGGTCAGGTGACTGAGTCACCGTGACTCTGGTTGGATAATTTCCGAGAATGGTTCTCAATTATCCCCTAGCCTTTTCCCATCTGCCAGCTAACACCCCTTGTGCGTCACCCTGCCCTCCTGCAGCCAATTAGAAAGTGAGAAATCTACATAAAATGATTGGCTGATGCCTCACCCTCAGTCAAACAGCCATTGACCCTGGGTCCTATGGTTTGTGACTAATTATCCATAGTGTTCAACCAGAAATGAAGATCTTCACTGCTCTTAAAACCCAGAGCAACACAGAAAGTGCTAGAGGAACTAAGCAGCATCTATGGAGAGGAATAAATGGTTGAAGTTTTGGGCCAAGACCTGTCTTCAGTTCTTCCAGCATTTTAGAATCATAGTTATAAAAAAAGTACAGCACAGAAATAGGCCCTTGGCTCATCTAATCCATGCCATTTAAACCACCTAATCCTATTTAGCTGCACCTGGACCATAGCCCTCCATAATCCTCCCATCAACGTATTTATCCAAACTTCTCTTAAACTTTGAAATTGAAATCACATGCACTGGCAGCTTGTTCCTTCCTTTAACACCCTTTGAGTGAAGAAGTTTCCCCTCATGTTCCCCTTAAACATTTCACCTTTCACCCTTAATCTATGACCTCTGGTTGTAGACCCACCCAAACTCAGTGGGAAAAGTCCCTATCTATACCTCTCATTATCTTGTATACCTCCATCAAATCTCCCCTCATTCTCCTACACGCTAGGGAATAAAACACTAGGGAATAAATTCAGTCTTCCCCTGTAACTCAAGTACCCCAGTCCCAGCAAAATCTTTGTAATTTTCTCTGTACTCTTTCAACGTTATTTATATCTTTCCCGTCGGTAGGTGACCAAAACTGCATGCAATACTCCAAATTAGGTGTGATGATGTATGCAATCTAAGTATTTTTACAAATTACTCATAATGAATTATTTAAACAAACAAGAATGTTTAATCAAACAATATATTTACAAGATCACTCAAATCTAATTGAAACATTAAATACACAACAGTTACGGATTGTGTTCAGTGAGCAGGTGGGGTGGGTGGGAGTGGAACAACTTGGCTGAGGGTGGGGACTGAAGGGAACACTATCTCGGGACACAAGCTGAGCCCTCACAGATCAGATTTCAGATTCAAATTTATTTCAAAAGTTCATTTTATTGTCAAAGTACGCATATACAGCACAACTCTGATATTTGCCTTCTCCAGATAGCCAAGAAATACAGAAAGACACGTTGGTGTTGATGAAAGAAAAGACATCACCTAACCACCCCCCCCCCACAACACCGGCATGAGAAAAAGGAAACGAAACTCGCAGACCCCAAAATCCCCCCTCTCCCCGCAGCAGAAACAGCCACAATAACAATCACCGACCCCTACACATAACAATCCCCAATCCCCTCACTCACAGAAAAGATTGGTGACAGTAGTAGCATATCCCCAACCCCGCTTTTACACACAAAGATTAACAGGTGACCCACCTGCCGATTGTCCTCAAGAAAGAAAACACTGAAAAGCTGAAGGAGACCAATTATCACATAAATCTCAGAACATGGGAACTGTCTTTTCATCTGCAAACGAGGAGATCAGCAGCACGAACTCAGTCCTTCCGTAAAGAATGATTGCCAGCCTGGGTCCTAATGCTGCTGACCCGGGTCCGAACTCTGCCGGCCCAGGTCCGAATGCCTGGGTTTATTATGTGTACATCAAAACACACAGTGAAATGTGCAGCTTGCGCCAAGAACCAACACACCCAGTGGTGTACCTGGGGCAGCTCACAAGAGTTGCCACACATGCCAGCGCCAGCATAGCATGGCTACAAAGCTCGGCACAGAATAACATGAGCAACACACCAAGTGACAAAGCAACAACAGCGAAAGAAACCCTGTGTCTCCCTCTCAGCCACACACGCACATACATGCACCGTCCGCTAACCCAAGAAGAGGCCACCTTCAGCCTGCAGCCTCCAGCAGACTTGCGGATTCGCACACTTGGGCTCTGGTCAGCGGCCTTTGACTTCTGGAGTTCAGACTGACCTTTGGCTTCGGTCACTGCTGAGGCCTGGGGCTGTGACCAAATGGGCGGACCTGCTGGCCTAGCTGAGACAGCCTCAGTCTCTGTGCAGAGAAGGAGCAGCTGTAGTTGGCTACACACACAAAAGTTGCTGGTGAACGCAGCAGGCCAGGCAGCATCTCTAGGAAGAGGTACGTTCACCAGCAACTTTTGTGTGTGTTGCTTGAAATTCCAGCATCTGCATATTTCCTCGTGTTTGCGGCTGCAGTTGGCTAACACCTACACCAATTGCCTGTTAAAGGGTGGGGAATGGACCTGTAAAAAGGGGGAGCAGCTCAGTCGCTGGAGGCCATTCTTCCCCTTAACCCTGTTCTAGCATACATTTAATTAATGGCTACAGATTAATTTTATTTGTCACATGTATATGGAAACATACACGTGAAGGGTGTTGTTAGATTCAATGACCAACAGTCCAAGGATGTGCTGGGGGCAGCCCGCAGGTGTTGTCACGCTTCTGGCACCAACAGAGCATGCCCACAACTCAGCTGTCTAACCTAAATTTGGAATGTGGGGGGACACCAGAGCACTTGGAGGAACCCCACGCAGTCATGGGGAGAAAGCACAAACCCTTACAGATAGTGGTGGGAATTGAACCTGGGTCGTTGATGCTGTAATAGTGTTACGCTAACCACTACACAATCGTGCCAGGCACTTTGTATCTTAACTTCATTTACTTCACCATTAAAGTCCATACCCAGCAAAAGCCTGTTGATCTGAGTCACCACATCAACAACATCCAGGAGATATCCTGCTCCTCAACGCCTTACAGTTTAGCTCTAAGTTAAAGTTGCTCGTTCCAGTCTCCCCACTAGAGAAAACTGTTGCTGCCTCTCTCTAACTCACTAAAATGCTTAAGCATGAAAAATTTTAATTCAACATCCCATTCCCATTTCGATATGTCAGTCCACGGCCTCCTCCACTGCCACCACGAGGCCACTCTCAGACTGGAGATACAACACCTCAAATTCCATCTGGGTAGCCTCCGACAAGATGGTATGAGTATCAATTTCGCCAGCGTCTGGTAATTACTCCCCCCTCCACCCTTCTATCTTTTTCCATTTCTCATTCTGGCTGCCTGCTCACTCCTTCTCTTCTCCCCTGCCCAGCAGCTCCCTCTGGTCTCCTCCCTCCCTTATTCCATGGTCCACTCCCCTCTCCTATCAGATTCCTTCTTCTTCAGCTCTTTACCTCCTCCACCCATCACTTCCCAGCTGCCCCACCCACCCACCTTACCCCTCACTTATCACCTGCCTGCTGTACTCCTTCCCTTCCCCCCACCCTATGTTCTTATTCTGGCTTCTTGCCTTCCAGTGATGATGACAGGTCATCATGATGATGATGATGCTGCCTGACCTGCTGAGTTCCTCCAGCATTTTGTGTGTTCTGGCATCTGCAGAATCTCTCAGGTCAGGCAGCATCTATGGAGAAGAATAAACAGTCGATGTTTCAGGCTGAGACCCTTCATCAGGACTGGAAGGATTCCCCCCCCCCCCACTTTTTTAATCTTATTCCAGCTTCTGCCCCTCCCTTTCCAGTCCTGATGAAGGGTCTCGGCCAGAAACATCGACTGTTTATTCCCCTCCATAGATGCTGTCTGACCTGCTGAGATCCTCCAGCGTTTTGTGTGTTCCAGCATCTGCAGGGGTTCTTGTCTGTCACAAAAGCAGGATCTCCTGCTGGTCACCCAACAGCATTTTGTGTGTGTTAATCTGCAGAATCTCTTGCGTTTATGCTTTAAAAATACCTTTGATGCTGAGAACCATCCTGGTGTCTATTCCCCTGTCTGGATGCTGCACGACTTGCTGAGTTTCTTCAGCATTTGGAGACAAGATGAACATGGTGTAATAACAGCGGTTTGGTTACTGTGCATCGAAGATGTACAGACAGCTTATGCAGGGAGCATATCTGTGACAAAATGCAGTGTAAATAAATGCACACTTCTGGTTTTGTGGCCAGATCTTCACCAGACGCTGGTATTCTGTGTGTGTTTCTCTGTGCACAGGTCACACCATCAACAGGATCACCTGGCTCTCATGGCTTTCCTGAAGTTTTCCCATCACACCCCTGAGCCCCAGTCCTCAGCCCCCAAGCCCATTACATGGAGGGATGAGCTCCCCATCCCACATTCACTTCCCTGTCCAGTCTAGGGATCAGCTCCATGTCCCACGTTCGCCTCACTGTCCAGTTTGGAGTCGTCAGGCATGATCAGTACCATCTTCTCACTCTCTCATGTAAGAGTCAGGGATTGCTCTGGACATTTTGCATTTTGTTCTCTCTGGGCAGATTTCTCACATCGACCGAGGCCAGGGCAAGCAGAATCCCCCCTTGTACGTCTCTCTGTGCTGTGACGTCGATGTCGGGTACATCTCTGCTGTAGCACAGCCCCGCATCACTTTACTGCCTGACTCCAGCTCCCTGGGGGATGAAATCTAATCTAACCCCACACCTCTGTGTGTGTGTGTGTGTGTGTGTGTGTGTGTGTGTGTGTGTGTGTGTTTCTCAGTGTGTGTTTATCAGTATGTGTGTATTTATCACTGTGTGTGTGTATGTTTCTCAGTGTGTTTATCAGTGTGTGTGTGCACGTTTATCTGTGTGTGTTTATCACTGTATGTGTGTGTCTTTATTAGTATGCGTGTATTTATCACTGTGTGTATGTTTCTCAGTGTGTGTTTATCACTGTATGTGTGTGTTTGTCAGTGTATGTGTGTGTGTTTATCTGTGTGTGTGTGTGTGTGTGTGTGGTGTGTGTATGTGGTGTGTGTGTGTTTATCTGTGTGTTTGTGTGTGTGTTTATCTGTGTGTGTGTGTGGTGTGTGTGTGTGTGTGTGTGTGTGTGTGTGTGTGTGTGTTTATCTGTGTGTTTGTGTGTGTGTGTGTGTGTGTGTTTATCTCTGTGTGTGTGTGTGTGTGTGTGTGTGTGTGTGTGTGTGGTGTGTGTGTGTGTTTACCTGTGTGTTTGTGTGTGTGTGTGTGCGTGTGTGTGTGTGTTTGTCAGTGTATGTCAGTCTCAGGACACAGCAGTAAGCCGGTGGCCGCGGCGCTCTGTGGTGTGAATGATCCTGGCGGAGAGATTTCCTGTTCGGTTCCGAATCCCCGCAAGGATCCGCAGCAACCGTCCGCCTCACTCTGCACGGAAAGCGCCGGGCTGACAGCCCGTCACATCCACGGCCATTACAGCTCGTTTGATTTGTGTATGGTAAACATGCGGCAAATCCTGTGGAAGATTTCTGGATTGTTTCGACTTTCTCTGTAAACCAGCGGTATTCCCCGCGCGGCAATAGGCTGCAGGGGCTGTTTCATTGACGCTGCGGGGCAGTAATGGGTCAGAAATCGACCCAAACATTGGAGCCTTGAACGAAGACAGACTCCAGATAGCAAGGGTGCGGAGAGCAGGGGGTGTTTAATATGGGGATACTTGTATCACTGAGGCAAGGCTATCGTTTATGTTTATTCCACGTCAGAGAGAGCACTATCGACATTTGGCAAACCGCCAGCACATTCCCACAGTGAAAGTCTTGAAGATAGCCCACCCTTCCACCGCCCTCTGTAAACGCAGTGTCTCAGCCTAACACAGGTATTGTTGATTCAAGTATTCTGACATCAGTAATAAAGAGGAGGGGAGGGGGGAGATAAACGAGGGAGGAAGAGGCGAGGGGTTGCGGGGAACGCAGTACCTTCTCGGTCCAGGAGGAGGCGCCGGTGAGCCCCGGTAAATAAAGAACCCGTGCAGCGCTCGCCCACGTTTACCCACTTTGCCCAAGGAGCAGCTAATTAACTTAGCCTGTCCAGTTTGATAAACCTCACATCTGGCCTGTTGCATAATTTATCGATTTGCTCCTTCTTAATATTGGATTCTCAGCAGGAAGAATCTGCACTTCAAAGATTAATTAAAATTCTGATGCCGCGCGCTCTCGTTTAGCTTCATTAGCAGACGCGTTGTGACTGATTAACCGTTAAAAATAGACTCCCCGAGCCAACTACCGATTAATTATTTATTTAGAATTACAGGTAATTTAGAAATATTATAGCGTCTGTACAAAATAAAGTTGTTTTCACGATAATATTCAAGGAGGTGCGTTTACTTGTTCGCTGTTAATGACATGAAATCCCTTTCCCGTCATAAAGTTCGTCTGTATTTAAAATGTTGCATGTTCAAGCTTTTCCCCTCTAGTCTGTGTGTTGGCTTGACGCCGCAGTAGTTGCACCAGGATTATTAGGAAAACAAACAGCCCGATGATCTAGTTGAGGGATCTTACACAGGCGAAGATCTGGATACCAGAAACACTCCGCTCTCTGGCCGCGCCGGGAGCATGCACACCGGGCGCCTTTTTCACAATAAAACTCTAGCTTGGAGCTCACGGTGACCCTGGCCCTCTGGACACTGGGTGATGGATACGGAACACCCGGGGGGGGGGGGGTCCACTGGATTCTGGGTATTGAACGGTGGAGTGGGCACTGGATAACGAGGGGTCACTCGACTCTGGGTATTGAACGGTGGAGTGGCACTGGATTCCGGGTATTAAACACCGTGTGAGCACCAGATAACGAGGTGCGCTGGATTCTGGATATTCAACAGTTCGGTGGGCATTCGATCCTGGGTACCGAACATTGGACTGGGCACTGGATAATGAGCGGACACTGGATTCTGGATTTTGAACACTGGGGGTCGGCACTGGATAGCGAGTGGGCAGTGGATTCTGGATATCGAGCACCGGGCAGGCACTGGATTCTGGATATAGGCACTGGATATTACCCAACGAGCTCTGGATATCGAACACTAGTTAACGGGCACCGAACCCCATGCCCTGGCGAGGGCACCGCACATCGAAGCCCGGCGCGGGCGATGGGCAGATGATCTGTCTGCCGCCTACCTGTTTCTCCAAGGATTCCTTGGCGGACAGAGACGGTTTGGGAGACGGTGCCCTCTCGCACACGCATCCCTCCAGCAAGTAGAGACCCGAGGCTTTCGAAGCGGAATCATTCTCGAAATAAAACAGCATATTCTGGAGCAGGGCGAACCACTTGCTGTGCCATTTGGTGTTGTCGGAACTCCGCTTGCTTAGGTAGCCCTTCCTGCTCCCGTCCTTCTTGGCCAGGAGCCCCAGGTAGGAGAGGTGCCCGTCATTGAGGCGGATTCCCTTCTGCATGTTGCCGCAGCCGCCAGCGCCAGCCTCACATCGCCGCCCCAGCAACTCACCGAGGCTCCGACTGCGGTTCGAATCAGATTCTCGCCGGAGAGGTGCTTCTACATCATTTCCTCCGCCAGCCCGCTCCGTGCCCCTGCCCGCCGGCTCCCGCGTTGAACAGGGACTGATCTTCCCGGCTGCTCGGAGCCCGGGACCGCGGCTCCGCGTCACGTGGCGCCGCTGCGGGGCAACTTCAGCACCGTGGACAGGGGTGGGGAGGGACAAGGGGGACAGAGCTTGGAGCGAGGGGGCACAGGGGCTGGAGAGAGAGGGAAGGGAGGGAGACAGATAGAGGGGTGGGGTGTCGGTGAAGGTGGGGAGCAGTAGAGGGCACAAGGCTGTGGGATAAGGTGGGGAGGGATGCGGGAGATGGGAAGGGGGGGAGAGATGGAAAATGGGACTGGGCAGTCAAGGAAGGGGGCACGAGGGAGGGAAAGAGATCATGGGGAGTTAGAAGGGGTTGGACAGAGCAAGGAGGGAGGGAGGGCATGAAGAGAGAGGACAAGAGAAGGAGATTAGGGAGGGAAGAGAGCAGGAAGAGAGCATGGAGAGGGGGAATGGGATTGGGAGAAAGAGACGAGGAAAGGGGGTGGTCTGGTGGGGAATATAGAGAGATGAGGAGAGGGCATAGAGAGAGGGGTAGGAAAGGACAGGGAGAGAGGGTGACGGGAGAATGAAAAGTAAAAAGAGAAATGCAATATTAAGGAAGGGGGCTAGGAAAGGGGAAAGAGAGAGGAGAGGGTCGAGGGAGGGAGAGGAGGAGGGTTAGGGAATGCAGGCAGTGAGGGTGGGAAGAGGAGTCGAGATAGAAGGAAAGAATCTGGATGTTGGGAGAGAGGGGAGAGGAGAGAATGGAGGGAGAGAGGTAGAGGTGGTGTAGGGTTCCCAAGTAAAGAGAAACAGTGATTGAGAGGGAAGGTGGGAAGAGAAAATCGACAGAGAAAAGGAGGACTGGTGGGGGGGGGGGAGAATAGAGAGAGAGAGAGACAGAGACAGAGGGGGGTGCTGGATAGAGGGGTGTGATAGAGAAAGAAGATATTTAGCAAGAATTGGGTCATGGCCTAGGGAAATCGGGATGAAGACAAGGGAAATAAGGAAGGCAGAGAGGGACAGGAATTACAAGATGTGATGGTAGTGACAAGAGTCAGGATGGAGAAAGAGAGGAGATAGAACTAGAGAGTGAGCAATGAGGAGGAGAGAGAAAGAGGGGGTGAATGTGTGTGTGGAGGGATTGTGCTATGGTCACCCATGCTCCCGACAACCTTTACTACAGGGAAGGCACAGTCGCAATGAAGGGTGTGTTCAAAAGTTACACCCCTGAAGCCACCGTTGGCAACACTGTGCCAGAGATACTCAGGGATACACACAGCTCAGTGCAGGTCACCATCTTCTTCCTGGAGATTCAGAAGCTGCCCCTTCGTGTAAACGATCCGTTTTCACTCACCAGCGCTCATTTGAACGCTGCAGAGCAAAAGCAGGGTTGGGTCACCACTGCCCTTAAGCTGGATCACGTCAGAGTGAAGTTGAGAGAGTGAACTACATGGTAGTGGGTCGGGAGTCACACACAGACTGGAACGGGCTACACACACTGGGACGGTAAAGTAGACTAATGAACCAGATGGGCTTTAGAAACAGCACAGAGGAGACTTACCAAGATGCTGCCTGGATTCGAGAGCCTGTCTTATAAGGAAAGGTTGAGTGAACTAGGGCTTTTCTTTGGAGTGAAGGAGGATGAGAGGTGACTTGATAGAGGAGTACAATATGATAATAGGCATAGATAAAGGGGACTGCCAGGGTGGGAATGGCTAATACGAGGGGGCATAATTTTAAAGTGATTGGAGGGAAATACAGGGCGGATGTCAGAGGTAGAAATTTTACACAGAGTGGTAAGTGTGTGGAATGCCCTGCTGGTGGTAGAGGCAGATGTATTAGAGACTCTTAAATAGGCAGAAGATAGAAAAAGGGGAGGATTTATGGACAAGAAGGGTTAGATTAATTGTAGAGCTGGTTTCTTTTGGTCAGCACAACACTGTGGGCTGAAGAGCCTGAACTGTCTTCTACGTCAACTGAATTTAAATTCCTCAGCCTTCTTTTCAGCCCCAGTCCTCTCGACTACGAGTCCTGTAATGCTGCCGCCATACAACTCTACCAGGTCACGGCTGGTCATCAGCATGTGAACTCAGGGTTAAACGTGCCTGAGCTTTTAAGCCACCAATTTAGAATCCATCTCCATTCACAGGGACTTAGTACAGCCTTTCCCTGGTCACCAATTTCTTTTTTTTTATTATGTCCAATTTAACATCTGAAATTAAACACTACTTCATTAATTAAAGTCCAGTTAAAGCAAATTGCCATTTGCTGCAGCAGATTGTGGAGATTAGAGGGCCCCTGAATTATAGACTGCAGGCTGCGCAAGGCGTCACACTACCTTGGCAATAAATCAGGCATGTAATAGGCTGAGAGGGGAATGCGAGGGTAGGGATGAACAGTCACAGGTAGAAGATTACTCTGATTAATCAAAGAATCGATTAAATGCATCTGAAAAAATAAACTAAAGGACCGAGAGGAAAAGGGGATTCGATTCAAGATTCAAGATTGTTTAATGTCATTTCCAGCACACAAGTGTAAAGGAGAACAAGATACAATGCCACATAAAAAATGTAATAAGATAAAGAACACAATAATTTAATAAAACACAATAAATATTAATACATAAAGTAGATTACATACTGTACATAGATTGATTGTATGTCCAGACAGTGACGCTAGGCATCAGGTGACTGACTGGAAATGATAAAGCAGTGGTGGTGGTGGAGTGGGTTAGTGTGTGGAAGTATTGATCATTCTTACTGCTTGGGGAAAGTAACTGTTTTTGAGTCTGGTGGTACTGGTGAGGATGCCATGTAATCTCCTCCCTGATGGGAGTCAGTCGAACAGCCCATGAGCAGGGTGCAGGGTGCAGGGTGGGTGAGATTCTTCATGATGTTACTGGCCCTTTTCTGCCACCTTTCAGTCAATATGTCCTTGATGGTGGGTTGGCTGGTACTGGCGACATGTTGGGCTGTTTTGACTGTCTGTATGCATTATTTGTGAAGATTGAGGAGGGACCATACTGAGATGTTCAAGGCAGAAATAGATTGGATTGTATAGGGAGAGAATTCTAGAACAGGGAGAGACCCAAGAGGCCAGGATGCTGGAAACTGCAGTAACAAGCAATCAGCGGGTTAGGCAGCATCTGTGTGGACAAGGTGGGGGGGAGCAGTTGTCAATGCTTAAAGTCAAGCATCAAGTCCTTCACAAGTTTTGTTATAGGTCAGGCTTTTTATCCTGTGGACAACATTGGTACCGGGTTTGGGAAGTGGCTGGGAACATTGATGACACAGAAGAGGCAGGCAGGGACCGTTTCCAACATGAGAGGTTACAAAGTTCAAAGTAAATTTATTATCAAAGTACATATATGTCACCATATGCAAACACAATATACATTTTCCTGCGTGCATACTCAATAAATGCATAAAATAATAACCATAACAGAATCAATGAAATAACGCATCAGCTTGGGTGTCCAATCAGAATGCAAAAGACGACACTGTTCAAATACAAAAAGAAAGAAATAATAACAATAATAAACAAATAAACAATAAATATCAAGAACGTGAAATGCAAAGCGATCTGTCCTTGGCGTTCATCACTATTATTGTCACCAACGTTGCCACCACTCAAAGTCCCAGGCTCATTGGTGAGCACAGACTTCACTGGGCCAGCAGCGTAAACACTGAGGATACAGGAGAGTTCGAGCTGGTGAAGGTCACATTCAACCACCCACTCCCCCAACCCCAAAGCCTCTCTGTCCCCTAGAGGACACACCAGACATGTGACGTAAACTTCACCACTCAGAGATAGAGCACCACAGAAACAGACCCTTCAACCCATCTAGTCCGTGCTATGCTGTTATTCTGCCTAGTCCCACCTACCTGCACTTGGATCATACCCTTCATGCTCGTCCCATCTAGGTACTTATCCAAGCCCCTCTGAAATGACACAGTCGCACCCGCATCCACCATTTCTGCTGGCAGCTCGTTCCATACAGTCACCACCCTCTGGGTGAGGAAGTTCTCCCTCGGGTTCTGCTTAAATATCTCACCTGTCATCCTTAACACACATTGTCATCATCAGGGGAGAGCAAACAGAACAGAACCCTAACCGTTGCCAAAGACAAGGCAGACCATTCAGGGGCAGTGGGATACAGACACACCCAGCCCCGAGACACCTGGCAGCAGCAGTACAGTGCAATACATAAAGTTACTACAGTACTGTGCAAAGGGCTCAGACACCCTGGTTTATATATATATATATAGATGTGTGTGTGGTGTGTGTGTGTGTAAGACTTTTGCACAGTCCTGTATGTCATTATTTTGTTAATTTATGTGTTATGTGTGTGGGTCATATGGACTGTGTTGTGCACCTGGGTCTGGAGGAATGTTGTTTTGTTTGGCGGTGTACGTGTACACCGTTGAATGACAATACACTTGAATTGAGCCTAGGGTATGCGCATTTCAGGCTTTCAGGTGCACGTGTGGAGGGGCCACAGTAAGGCTCGATGGGGAAGGACCAAGTATACAGTTCTGTCACTACTGGAGAGGGAGGAGCCCTCCATGATTGTAGTAATGAGCCACCCCAGGGGGTCACATGAGCAGCAACAGTCCTGTTGGTGAGTAGGAATGTAATAGAACAGCATGGAAAGCTATGACTATTAATGTAATGGGCACCATGGTAACGTTGCCATTAGCTTGGGCTGTCAGAATTCAGAGTTCAATCCTGGCATCTTCTGTAAGAAGTCTCTGTACATCCTCCCTGTGACCACGTGGGTTTTCTCTGGGTGCTCTGGTTTCCTCCCACAGCCCAAAGATGCACTGGTTAATTGGTCAATGTAAATTGTCCCATCATTAGGCTAGGGTTAAATTGTTCCATAATTAGGTTAGGGTTAAATCTGGCGAGGTGGGACATGTCCTCTCACTATCCTCTGATCAGTAAGGGAGATGCATGGTTTGATGGCTGAGTGACTTTTTCTACCCATGGTTGTTGTACACTCAGTGGCCACTTTATTAGGTGCAGCTGTACACCTGTTCCTTAACGCAGGTATCTAATCTGCCAAATACACGGCCGCAGCTCAATGCATAAAAGCACTGAGTTCTGTTATTGTTCAGACCAAAAATCAGAATGGGGAAGAAATGTGACAGAAGTGACCTTGACCATGGAGTGATTGTCGGTGTCAGATGGGGTGGTTTGGGTATCGCAGAAGCTGCTGATCTCCTGAGATTTTCATGCACAACAGTCTCTGGAGCTTATGGTGCATGCATTAAACAAAAAAAAAATCCAGTGAGCAGCAGTTCTGTGGTCAAAAACATCTTATTAACGAGAGAGGTCAGAGGAGAATGGCCAGACTGGTTCAAGCTGACAGGAAGGTGACAGCACATATTTACATGCATACTTTTATAATAAATGTTTTTTGGATCTTTGAATCAATAACTCAAATAAGCATGTATTACAACAGTGGTGTACAGAAGAGCATCTCTGAATGCCAAAGTTCTCTCTAATTTGTAACGACCAGTGTGCGCAAAAATCTTGTGCTGTGCAATTTTTTGCCCAGTGACAACAACATGTGCGCACTGAATAATTTCTTCAATAAAAACAACCTAAAATCTGCAGGCAAATCATCGCAAACTCCACGTTGTCAACCCCGTCCACATCAGAAACCAGAAAAGGAAATGTGATTGTGTACGATTGTAAAATATAGTCAACATGCCATTGAGGTAGAGGGTGACAACCTTTTGTACACAGCTTAAGTTCCTTTGAGCACTAGTAGCAAAAGATGTGTGAAGCGCACACACACTCCCCTTAGAGAGAACATTGCTAATTGCATAACATGTCAAATCTTGAAGTGCATGCATTCAGTGGAAGCAGCAGAAGACTACAAACATACCATACGACCATAGACATAGGAGCAGAATTAGGCCATTTGGCCCTTCAAGTCTGCTCTGCCATTTCATCATGGCTAATCCAATTTTCCTCTCAGCCTGAATCTCCTGCCTTCTCCCCGTATCCCTTCATGCCTTGACCAATCAAGAATTTATCAACCTCTGCGTTAAATATCCATAAAGACTTGGCCTCCACTGTTGCCTGTGGCAAAGAACTCCACAGATTCACCACTCACTGGCTAAAGAGATTCCTTCTCATTTCTGTTCTAAAAGGATGCCCCCTCTTCTCTGAGGCTGTGTCCTCTGGTCTTAGACTCTTCCAACTTGGAAACATCCTCTCCGCATCCACTCTATCAAGGCCTTTCACCTTTTGATATGTTTCAATGCGGTCACCTCTCATTCTTCTGAATTCTAGTGAATACAGGCCCAGAGTCATCAAACACTCTTCATATGACAAGCTGTTCAATCCTGGAATCATTTCTGTGAAACTCCTTTGAACCCTCTCCAGTTTCTGCACATCCTTTCTAAGATAAGGGGTCCAAACCTGTTCACAATACTCCAAGTGAAGCCTCACCTGTGCTTTATAAAGTTTCAACATTACATCCTTGCTTTTATATTTTAGTCCTCTTGAAATGAATGCTAACATTTCATTTGCCTTCCTCACCACTGACTCAACTTGCAAATTAACCTTTAGAGAAGCTGGCATAAGGACTCCCAAGTCCCTTTGCACTTCAGTCTTTTGGTATTTTCTCTCCATTTATAATATAGTCAATTCTTTCCTTTCTTCTACCAAAGTGCATGACCACACACTTCCTGACACTGTATTCCATTTGTCATTTCTTTGCCCATTCTCCTAATCTGCCTGTCCTTCTGTAGCCTCTTGACTTCCTCAAAACTACCTGCCCCTCCACCTATCTTCATGTCGTCTGCAAACTTTGCAACAAAGCCATCAATTCCATCATCCAAATCATTGACATATAACGTAAAAAGAATTGTTCCCAACACAGACCCCTCACTTTGTCAAGGGCCTTCTGAAAATCCAAGTGCACAACATCAACCGATTCTCCTTTACCTATCCTCGTTATTTCTTCAGAGAATTCTAACAGATTTGTCAGGCAAGATTTCCCCTTGAGGAAACCATGCTGACTGTGGCCTATTTTATCATGTGTCTCCAAGTACCCTGAGACCTCATCCTTAATAATTGACTCCAACATCTTCCCAACTGCTGAGGTCAGACTAACTGGCCTATAATTTCTTTTCTTCTGCCTCCCTCCCTTCTTGAAGAGTGGAGTGACATTTGCAATTTTCCAGTCTCCCGGAACCATTCCAGAATCTAGTGATTCTTGAAAGATCATTACTAATGCCTCCACAATCTCTTCAGCCACCTCTTTCAGCACCCTGGGGTGCAGACCATCTGGTCTAGGTGACTTATCTAACTTCAGACCTTTCAGTTTCCCAAGAAACTTCTTTCTAGTTATGGTAACAAAAAGTACCTAATAAAGAGGGGACTGAGTGTACATTTGGCGTTAATCAAGGTTATAACATCTATCTGTGGTTGAATAAACCAGTCAGTTGGAAATATGTACCTTTTGCCTGTAGTGTTTTGAACAAATATGAAATTACTGTTATTGTAATATTGAGCTAATTGTTAATAGCAAAGTGTATATTAATTTTAATGGCAATCATAAGACTTGGGTGTATTTCACATCAGGTTGCAGGTTAGTGAGGGAGTTTTCGCACAGTCCTTTAATATTTGGCCTATGATAGGACTGTAGGTTCCAAGGAAAATGATTTACATAAATAATTAAAAAGCATGTACAGTGATGAGCTTAGTGGGATTATGTGAAGCATTAGTTCTTGGACACTTTTCCTATTCAATGAACAGTCTGTTGATCATCGTTTTATGTATTCTTCTAACTCAGCCCATCGAGTCTTTGCAGGCTCAGTGTTATCCCATCAGTCCCACTCCCCTGTTACACGGAAACAGGTTCTTCTTTATACACCTCCCTCTCTCAGTTGTACGAAGGATAACGTGCAGAATAACTTTGGGAAGGTGCAGGCCTTACGAAGGATAGCCCCGACCATCGTAGGATTGCGCGAGGGGCAGCCTGCGAGTGTCACCAGAGCTAACGTAGCATGTCCACAACTTACTAACCCTAACCCGTACGTATTTGGAATGTGGGAGGAAACCAGAGTGCCAGGAGGAAATCTACATGGTCACACGGAGAATTTACAAACGCCATACAGCCAATGGTGGGAATTGAACTCCTAACGCTGGCACTGTAAAGCGTTACACTAACCGAAACGCTACCGTGCCGCCGTATGTGATTGGAATCACAGCTGATACGGTCCCTGGGAACCATTATGAACAGAGGGAATTGGACAGGATTTAGCTGGAGTTAGCCATGTTGAGCTGGGTAGTGGAATAGATATCACACTTCAACATAAGGCATGTTAAAGTTCAGTGCGGTTTGAGATCAATCCCATGCTGATTGGCTGATTCTCCTCCGAAACCATCAGTAATTACATAACATCTGTGGAGGCAGGACAGAACTAATCTTTCAGGTCCCTTCGACAGATTTTTCAGTTTTTATTTCCTGTTCCGTGGTTTAACCTCATTTTATTCTGAACCAGAGCAGGATGTGGAGGGACAAGTGCGGTGGGGAGGGACATTGCAATGAGGGTGGGTGCCTACATCCCTGCCGGGAGAAGACTTCGACTGTGCCAGACTGAGCAGGGAGTCTGAAGTCAGCGAGTCCGCAGGTAGCATTCCAAAGGTCGAGTCTGTGAGTCTGAGAGCCCGGGGCCAGGGACTGGAGGCCTGGAGGGACCCTGTCTTGGGGTTGCAGGTCTGTCTGTGCGTATGAGAGGCTGGGTGTGGTGCGGGGGGTGGGGGGGGGGTTGAGGAAAGGAGCTTATTTTGCTGTTCCTGTATTGTTCTGGTGCTGTTGTTATTGTTGTTGCTGTTTGTGTTGTTCTGCTGAACATTGTGGGCATGATATGTTGGCACTGGAATGTGTGGCGACACTCGCGGGCAGCCCCCAGCACATCCTCGGGTTGTGCTGTCTGTTAACACAAACAACACATTTCACTGTCTGTTTCGATAAATAAATCTGAACCAGGATTGGACAAATGGTTTACAGGATGAGAGGGAAGTGCTCAAAACCGGTTCACAGCCACTCCCGTTGGATGGACTGTGAGCTAGTTCGCTGTCCCTTAGCGGCTTGTTTTGTCGAGCTGTTTTCAGGTCGGTATCAGCTTGAAATTTCAGTTCGCATTAAGTCTTTGAAACTTATATTTACTACGTTTCTCTGGAATAAATATCCAAATGCAAATCAGAAGTCATTTAGAAGTATTAAAGGAACAAGCAGTTTCCACTGAAGAAATCCTGCAGAGGATGTGTGAGAGTGCATGGTGAGTGATAGAACAGGGAATGAATTCACAGGAGGGGAGAACTAAAGCTGCTCTCAGGAACATGAAAACAGCATCGTTTGAAACGATACTTTTATATTAGTGAGTTTCACATCCCCGGGATACCCAAAGGATTTCACAGGCAATGAGGAGCGCCTAATGTCTCTAGGTCTGTACTCAATAGAGTTTGGAAGGATGGGGGCCGGTGGGCGGTGGGATTCTCATAGAAACCTACCAGATTTTGAAAGGCCTGGATAGAGTGAGCTGCACTGCATTTCCTCAGTAGCTACAGTACTATATTCTACATCTTGGTTTCTATTTCCTACCTCGATGTATTTATGTTTGGAGTGATCTGCCCAGAGTTGGTGCGTGGCCAAGTGGTTAAGGCATCAGTCTAGTGATCTGAAGGTCGCTAGTTTGAGTCTTGGCTAAGGCAGCGTGTTGTGTCCTTGAGCAAGGCACTTAACTACACATTGCTCTGTGATGACACTGGTGCCAAGCTGTATGGGTCCTAATGCCCTTCCCTTGGACAACATCGGTGGCGTGGAGAGGGGAGACTTGCAGCATGGGCAACTGCTGGTCTTCCATACAACCTTGCCCAGGCCTGCAAGGTGCAAATCCATGGACTCACGAGACTAACGGATGCCTATTATAGATCTGCCCAGACAGCATGTGAACAAGCGTGTCTGGTCTGCAGAGGCAGGTGCCTCCCAGTCCCCACCCAGCTAACAGGAGTTACCTGTTCACACCCATCACCTGCAGCCTATTTAAACCCAGCTCTCATCCACAGTCCTTGTTCACTTATACGAACCAGCCAGCCTCAACAAGTTGCTCCTGAGCTTCAGTTACCTTGATGTGTTCAGTGTCTGACCTAAGGCCCATTCTGGCTTGTTATTTTGCAGCTTGTTATTAAAGTTAGTGCTCACTGCTTAATTGTCTCCACTTGGGTCAAGTCTCCTCCACACTTCCTGACACAAATGTATTTCACCATATCCTGGTACGTAGACCCATAATAAACCAGTAAGTTAATAGCATCATGCAAGCAGAACATTCCATAAATTGTCTTATGTTATTGACAGGTGCCTCATTGTTACAAGATCAATTGATGTATGCAAAAGGTTTGTGTTTGATGTCTTTCTAGAAAACACTTCTTAATTTCCGGCAGTGGGTATGTCAGTTAGTTTTGGCAATGTTCCACGTGGAGCTGGTCAAATGACATTCCATTTCCAAAGTAATCAAGATTGAAGATTGTTTAATGTCATTTCCTGTACACAAATATAAAGGAGACCGAGATAATTGTTACTCCAGATCTGATGCAGTAAAAAAAACACACAAAAGATAAAGAACGCAATAATAACTCAAAATAAACATAAATACCTAAGATAGCTTAAATACATTGATTGATTGTATGTCCATAAAGTCGCTAGGCACAGGAGTGTCTGTACATAGGGTGACTGACAGGAAATGAAAAAGTAGTGGTGGTTGGGATAGTTAGTGGGTAGAGGCATTGATCAGTCTTACTGCCTGGGGAAAGTAACTGTCTTTTTTGAGTCTAGTGGATGCTACGCAGCCTCCTCCCTGACGGGTGTGGGACAAACAGCCCATGAGCAGGGTGGGTGGGATCCTTCATGATGTTACTGGCCCTTTTCAGGCACCTTTCTGTGTATACAGTATGTCTTTGATGGTGATTAGGCTGATGCCAGTTTTGACTAACTGTCGTAGAGCCCTCCTGTGCAATCTTCATCAACATCCATTAGAATTTTTGCCCTTCCCTCCCTCCACCCATCTCACCTGAGACTGAACCTCCTGCCCAGGAGTCAGTTCCACTCCGACTGCTGACTGGGGCAGTGTGGCGGCCGCGTTCAGCAGCCCATGACCTCTCATGACTCCAGCCCTGGTGAATGAACAGAAATGAATGGTTGAAGTGACCAGGGTTAACGTAAATAGGGATGTTAGAACATTGAACGTGCAACAGGGAACAGGCCCTTTGCCCACAGTGTCCGTGCCAACCACCATCTCAATTTAAACAAATCTTGTTTGCCTGCACATGACCGATATCCCTCCACTCCCAGCCCGTTCATCTGCCTGCCTAAATGCCTCTTAAGTGTTGCAATTGCGTCTGCGTCCACCACTAGCCCAGGCAGCGTGTTCCAAACACCTTCCGTTCTCTGCGTAAAAACTTGCCTGATAAGTTTTTAAACTTTCCCCCTCTCACCTTAAAGCCATGCCCTCTGCATCGAGCACAGATCTGAAGAGCTTGGAGGGGAGACAGATCTGAAGTCAAACGCACGGACTGACCATGTTGACTTAATTTAGCCTCGAAATTCTTGTAGTATGTTCCACCCCAGAGGGCTGCCTGAGTGGCTACAGTGCTATTGGGTTTAATCGAACACTAAACACGTTGCCTATGAACGTAAGAATGAAAAAGTGTTACAATATTTGTTCCTGTAAATATCTTCAATTATGAATAAAGTTTTTTTGGTTTAAAAAACTCAATTTCATATTATGCTAATTCTTAATGCCCAAATATGTAACTTTGTACTGTAATGTTGAGGAATAAATGGCTCACACACCCGCCGTGACAGTGTTACAGCGGGATCCCATGCAGCCGCCACGGACTGGAAGGCACACAGCCCTTTGGGGTGTCTCCCCACCAGCATGCTGTGGCAGCTACCAAAGCCCAAAGAACCCCCACACACACATCCTGGCAAGCACCAGCATCTGTAGCAGTCTCTACTAAACCAGAATCGAGCCATCCTCCAAACCAAGGATAGCGTGGGCGGAAGGTGCACTTACAGTCAAGGGGGTAAGAATGAATCCAAGACTTTGCCTCTGGTATTGGAATCGGTTTATTATTGTCACGTGTCCCCAGATACAGTGATAAGTTTGTCTTGTACACTATTCATACAGATCAAATCATTACACTGAGGTGTAGAAAGTGAAACAATAACAATGCAGAATAAACAGTAAAAGTTACCAGAAAATTGCAAGGTCATAACGATGTAGGTTATCAGGCAAAGAACCCGTCAGTACATGGAATTACCATGTTGTAGCCATTACTGAAACTTGGTTGAGAGAGGGGCAGGAATGGATGATTAATGTTCCAGGTTTTCGAAGTTTCAGAAAAGATAGAGAAGGAGGTAAAAGAAGGCGTGGAATTGCACGACTGGTCAGGGACAATATCACAGCTGCTCCCAGGGGAGACATAACGGAGGGGTCAGACACTGACTAGGTTTGGGTGGAAATCAGGAATAGGAAGGGTGTAACCACACTGATGAGATTGTACTACAGACCCCCCAAAGTCACTGGGATATTGTGGAACAGATACGTAATCAGATGAAGGAAATGTGTAAAAATATTAGGGTTGTTATCATGCAGAATTCCAACTTCCCTAATTTAAACCGGGACTTTTTAAAAAATTCATTTACAGGATGTAGGCATCGCCAGCTAAGCTGGCATTTATTCCCCATCCCTAGTTGCCCTTGAGAAGGTGGTGATGAGCTGCCTTCTTGAACCGCTGCGGTCCCTGGGGTGTAGGTACACCCACAGTCCCAATTAGGGAGGGAATTTCATGGTTTTGACCCAGTGACATTGAAGGAACAGCGATATGTTTCCAAGTCAGGATGGTGAGTGACTTGGAGAGGGATTTCCAAGTGGTGTTCCCAGGTATCTGCTGTTCTCGTCCTTCTAGATGGTAGTGATCGTGGGTCTGGAAGGTGCTGCCTTAGGAACTTTGGTGTGTTGTTGCAGGGCATCGTGTAGATAGTACACACTGCTGAAACTGTTTGTCGATGGTGGAGGGATTGGATGCTTGTGGAAGGGGTACCAATCAAGTGGCTGCCTTGTACTGGATGGTGATGAGCTTCTTGAGTGTTGATGGAGCTGCACTCATCCAGGTGAGTGGCAAGTATTCCATTACACTCTTAACCTGAGCCTTGTAGATGGTGGACAGGCTTTGGGGAGTCAGGAGCTGAGTTACATGCCACAGGGTTCCTAGCCTTTGTCCTGCTCTGGTAGCCACAGTGTTTATATGGTTAGACCAGTTCAGTTTCCTGTCAATGGTAATCCCCAGGATGTTGATAGTAGGGGATTCAGCGATGGTGAGACACTGAATGTCAAGGGACGATGGTTAGACCTTCTCTTGTGGAGACGATCATTGCCTGGAACTTGCGTGGCTCGAATGTTACTTGCCACTGCTCAGCTCAAGCCTGGATATTGTCCAGGTCCTGCTGCATTTGGGTATGAACCGCTTCACTATCTGAGGAGTCATGAATGGTGCAGAACATTGTGCAGTCTTCTGCCAACATCCGCACTTCTGACCTTATGACGGAAGGCCAGTCATTGATGAAGCAGCTGAAGATGGCTGGCCCTAGGACACTTCCCTGAGGAACTCCTGCAGTGATGTCCTGAGGATGAGATGGTTGGCCTCCAACCACCACAACCATCTTCCTTTGTGTCAGGTATGATTCCAAACGGCAGAGGGTTTTCCCCTAATTCCCATTGACTCCATTTTAGCAAGGGCACTTGATGCCATACTCTGTCAAATGCTGCCTTGATGTCAAGGGTTATCACTCTCACCTTGCCTCTGGTATTTAGCTCTTTGGTTCATGTTGAGACCAAGGAGTTGATGAGATCAGGAGCTGAGTGGTCTTCATGGAACCCAAACTGGGCATATGTAAGCAGGTTATCGCTGAGTAGGTGCTGCATGATAGCACCTTCTTAGTGTAAGGGGTTTAGATGGGGCTGAATTTGTTAAGTGTATTCAGGAAGGCGTCTTAAATTAATATGTGGACAGACCAATGAGAGAAGGAGCTGTACTGGACCTGGTGTTGGGTAATGAGCTGGGCCAGGCGACTGACCTTTCTGTGGGTGAACAGTAACCACAACTCCTTAACTTTCAGGATAGCTATCAATAAGGATAGATATGGTCCTTGTGGGAGGGTTTTAAATTGGAGTAGGGCAAATTATGAGGGCATTAGGCAGGAACTAAGAGCATTAATTGGGAACACCTTTTCCCTGGCAAGTCCACATCAGACACATGGAGGGTGTTTAAGAGTCACAGAGTACAAGAAAGGTGTGTTCCTTTTAGAAGGAAGGATGGGGATGGAAAGATAAGAGAACCTTTACTATCCAGAGAGGTGATGAATTTAGTCAAGAAGAAATAGGAAAAGTATGTAAAGCTTTGGAAGTCAGGATCTAATAAAGCACATGACGAGTATAAAGAAGCCAGAAAAGAGCTAAAGGGAATTAGGAAAGCCAGAAGATGCCATGAAAAGTCCTTGGCAAGTTGGATTAAGGTGAATCCTAAGGCATTCTGAACATACATCAAGAGCAAGAGGATAACCAGGGAGAGGGTGGCACCTCTCCAGGATAAAGGGGGAAACAGTGGCTTGTATGCAGAGAATGTGACAGAGGTATCTAATGAGTACTTTGCTTCAGTATTCACCAAGGAAAAGGATATGGGGGGACCAGGAGATCAGTGCTGAATGTATAAATACATTAGGGAATTTAGAGGTCAAGGACGAGGAAGTGTTGGTCCTCCTAATGAGTGGATAAGACCCCAGGGCCCAGTGGGATTTACCCCAGGTTATTGAAGGAGGCAAGGGACGAGATTGCAGGGCCCTTGACTGGTATCCTTGCGTTCCTCTCTAGCCACAGGTGAGTGGCTAACGTTTTACCTTTATGTAAGAAAGGAACAAGAGAAAGTCCTAGGAACTATGGACTGGTGAGCCTCACATCAGTCATAGGGAAATTGCTGGAGAAAATTCTTAGGGATAGGATATATGAGCATTTGAAAACCCCTGGCCTGATTAGGGACAGCCAGCACGGCTTTGTGTGTGGCATGTCGTGCCTTACCAACCTGATTGAGTTTTTTGTCAAGGTGACAAGAGCGATTGATGAGGATATGGCCGTGAACGTTGTCTACATGGATTTTAGTAAGGCATTCAACGAAGTCCCTCACGGCCGGCTAATCCAGAAGATTAAGGTGCCTGGGATCTGCAGTGAATTGGCCATTTGGATTCAGAACTGGCTTGCCCATAGAAGACAGAGGGTAGTGGTTGAAGAGAATTATTCCAGCTGGAGGTCTGTAATTAGCGGAGTTCCACTGGGACCTGTGCTGGGACCTCTGCTGTCTGTGATGTATATAAATGACCTGGATGAAAACATAGGTGGGTGGGTTCGTAAATTTGCGGATGATACCAAGATTGGTGGAGTTGTGGATGGTGTAGAAGATTGGTAAAGAATACAGCATGATATAGTTCATTTGCTGAGATGGGCTGAGAAATGGTAGATGGAGTTTAATCCCGATAAACATGAGGTGTTGCACCTCGGTAGGGCAAATGCAAGGAGACAGTACACTGTAAAGGGAAACTAGGATTCTTAACAGTGATGCTAAGCAGAGAGATCTTGAGATCCTAGTTAATTTTTCCTTAAAAATACCTGCAGATGAAGGTAAGATGGTTAAAAAGGCTAATGGAATGCTTGTTTTTATTAGTCGAGGCATTGAATTCAAAAGTCAGGAGGTTATGTTGCAACTTTATGAAGCTCTGGTTTGGCCACAACTGGAGTATTGCATACAGCTGTGGTTACCCTACTGTAGGGAGAATGTTGAGGCTTTGCAGAGGTTGCAGAAGAGGTTTACCAGGATGCTGCCTGGTTTAGAGGTCATGTGCCATCACGAGAGGCTGGATAAACCTGGGTTGTTTTCTCTGAAGCTCAGGAGGATAAGGGGAGATCTGATAGAGGTTTACAAGATTATGAGAGGCATAGATAGAGTGGGCGTGGAATATTTGTGTCCCAGGGTAGAAATGTCTAATATCAGACGGCATGCATTGAAGATGAGTCGGGGTGTGTTCAAGGGGGTGTGAGGGGTCAGTTTTTCACTCAGAGAGTGGTGGATGCTTGGAATGTGCTGCCTGGTGTGGCGATAGAGGCAAATACACTAAAGTCTTTTAAGAGATGTTTGGGTAGCCAAATGGATGTAGGGAAGATGGAGGGACATGAGCTTGATGTAGGTAGGAGGGATTAGTGTTTGGGTGTTTTTGATTTGCTTTTTAGGTGGTTTGGCACAACATTGTGGGCTGAATGGCCTGTTCTATGTTTATCATTCAAGAGGTCCAACACTGCAGCTTAGCAGTTAGCATAATGCACAGTAGTGCCAACAATTGGGGACCAGTTCCCTCCGCTGGCTGTAAGGACTTTGTATGTTCTCCCCATGATTGGGAGGGTTTCTTCCGGGTGCTCCAGTTTCCTCCCACAGTCTAAAGATGTACGGGTTAGGGTTAGTCAGTTGTGGGTGTGCCATGTTGATGCCAGAAGCATGGTGATATTTGTGGGCTGCCCCCAGTTCAGTCCTCAGACTGGGTTGGTCATTGACGCATTTCACTGTATGCTGTGGCAAATAAAGCTGATCTAATGAGAGGTCCGTTGAAGAGTATGGGCTTGGCATGGGGTTATGATCAATATCGTGGGGTTATGATCAGTATCACGGCATTATGATCAATATCATGGCGTTATGATCAGTATCATGGGGTTATGATCAATATCATGTGGTTATGATCAGTATCATGGGGTTATGATCAATATCATGGGGTTATGATCAGTATCATGGCGTTATGATCAATATCATGTGGTTATGATCAGTATCATGGGGTTATGATCAATATCATGGGGTTATGATCAATATCATGGGGGTTCTGATCAGTATAATGGGGTTATGTTCAGTATCATGGGGGTTATTCTCAAGGTCGTCCCAGGTTTTTACCCCAAAACTTGAGGCTGGACGGGTAAAGTTGTGACAGGTTTTCGCAGATGGACACTGGGGGTGGTTGTTTTTGGCTGTTTTCTGTGTTCATGTCTTTCAGATAATATCCAAGAACTGGTTACCAGCTGGAGCTCTCAATCTTTGGTCAGGGTACGGAGAGAGAAGATCCGAAGTGTCACCAGAACGAGTTCTGAGGACTGAGAGAGGCCACTCAGCCCATCCTGTCATTAGTAGCTCTTTAAAAGAGCTCTCCAGTTCGTCCCACCACCCTGTTGTTTCCACGGATCCCTGTAAGTCTTTAGCTAGGTATGAGTTGAAGACTTTTCCTGGCCGTAACTGTTGCAAGATTGTGCTGTTGTCAAAGGACTCAAGGTCTTGCATAGCAATTAGGATGACCCCATCTTCAGATGTCTTCAAGTCCTTTACGATGAAGTTCTCTTTAGAATGTAACAGCCAGTTTATGCCCAACGAGATCCAAGGTCCTTCCCTTCCATAAATCTCTCTGTTTTCCTTTCCTCCATGTGCCTGTCCAAGGATCTCTTATAGGCCCCCAATGTATCTGCCCTGGCAGGGTGTTCCAACCACTCTCTGTGTAAAAAACAAACACCAACTTTGCCCCTAAACTTTCTTCCAATCACTGAGGGCGGGGGGGGGGAGGAGAGGGGGATGGTAGGAGGCATGGTAGGAGAGGAGAGGGGCAAGGAGAGAATCGGGAGGGCAGGAGAGAGAAGAGGGTGGGGAGGAGATGGGGGAGGACAGGAGAGGAGAGATGGCAGGGGCCAAGAAGGGGAAGTGAAGAAAGGCAGGGGAGGAGAAGGGAAGTATAGGAGAAAAATTAGGACAGGAGGGAGAGAAGGAGACAGGAGGGAGGAGTTTGCAGAGGGAGTCAGGAGTGAGGGAGGTTGGAGAGAGGAAGGATGGGAAGAGAGAGGAAGGAGGGGATGAGAGAGGAAGGATGGGAAGAGAGAAGAAGGAGGGGATGAGAGAGGAAGGATGGGAGGAGAGGGGAAGGAGGGGAGGAGAGAGGAATAAGAGGAGGAGAGAGGAAGAAGCCAGAAAAGAGAACTGGCAGAGTGATGGCTCTTGATTTGAAATCGGTTTAATTGGAAATAACTCGGGCTTGTAGGGAAGACTGATAGTGGGAGAAACATGAGATTAGACGTTCTCCGTGTCTATGCCAAAATTACAACAACCGCTCCTTCAAGCATTTTCAAGCTGACAAGTTATTCATCATTTTTGTAACATGTTTGCCTGCAGTGATGAGATGATTGCAGTTAGAGTTAGAGACAGATTACTTTAAGCAATTATTGGTGACAGAAGGATTCAAGCAATTTCCCCCTCACCAGGAAACACAAGCTGAGACTTGGGTGATAGTTTCTTGGGGATCGCATGCTGAGGTTTCTCAAAGCTCAGTTATCCCAAACCAGGCGCTGAACATGAACAAGAGACCATTCAGCCCTGTGCTCCTAGTCAGTGGGTCATGGCTGACCTCCTCCCAGCTTTGTCCTGTTTCCCTCTATGCCTTGGCCAAATAAAACTAACATATTTTTTGCAGTTTTGCAGTGTTCATTTGATCAGCAGCCCAACAGCTCCTTCGAGGGAGGTGCCCTCTCCGCAAAACCCTCTGACAGCTTGAGTAACACACAAAATACTGGAGGAACTCAGCAGGTCAGGCAGCATCTATGGAGAGGGAATGTGTGTGAAGATGTTCTCTCCAATGGTGGAGGATCACAATATAGGGTTTATTTGTTTATTTAGAGATACAATGTGGAGTAGGCCTTTCTGGTTCTTTGAGCTGCACCACCAACCAACGTTCAACAACCCCAGTTTAACCCTAACCTAACCACGGGACAGCTTACAGTGATCAATTAAACTACCTGGTACGTCTTTGGACTGTGGGAGGAAACCAGAGGACCCGGAGAAAACCCACGCATTCCATGAAGAGTTTGTACAGAGACACCTTAGAGAGGACGTTTGGACCAAACTCTGAACCCCAACCTCTGACACTCCGAGCTGTAATAGTTCAATCCCAGCAGCTACTGTAAGGAGTCTTCCACTACTGGACAGGGAGGGGCCGGGTTGGGTGAAGAAGCCTCTCAGTTACTGCAGTAGTGTAGCTCCCCAGAGAGCCACGAGTCACAAGTGCTCTCTTGGTCCATCAACCCAGCTCCATAGTAGGGAAGTCACAACAGAGACTGCATTCCTGCAGTGCTTAAGTCGAGCCCATCTGCCTCAAAAATTACTGGCCAGCTTTTATTGACTAGGACAGTTCAGCTCATCATTGGGACTCAACTACCGGACCACCTGGAGCCCATCTACAACTCTCAATTCCTACGGAACACTCATAACATCATTAAAGACCCATCCCATCCCGTACTCCGTCTTTTCAATCTCCTGCCATCTGGTAGGAGATACAGAAACATCTTAGTCAAGACAGTAAGGCTGTAAAACAGCTTCTTCCCAAGGGCTGTTGTGCAGCTGAATAATGCTACAGCCTGGCTTGCCAATGGCCTTTGAGTGTTCTGGACTTTTGAAGTCACTTGCTGCAAGTAAATATGGGAAATGTTTAATTAAGACATACCATATGCTTTGTAAATATGTTTTGCATGGACTGGAGTGGCACCACAATCCTGTTGTCTACAGCAACGACAACGAAGTTCTATTCTATTCTATTTGAACAGTCCACTGGTTTTAAGAAATGTCAGAGAATGCTTAATGCATCGACTATGGTTGTAAGAATATAAACTTGGTATAGTTTACACATACAAAATGCTGGAGGAACTCAGCAGGTCAGGCAGCATCTATGGAGAGGAATAAACAGTCGATGTTTTGGGCAAAGACCCTTTATCAGCTATTTCATGGTTTTTATTATGAATAAAAAGTTATTTTGATATAAAAATATTTGGCATCTCCCCTGCATCGTTTGTGGCTTCTTGCTCGTGATGTCCCCAAGAGGGCAGGTTCAAGGTGTGGATGAAAGTCTTGTTATTTAGATGAGTTGGTTGGACATCATCAAAGCTGTGAGGTGATGGAGGAGGTGATGGAGGAAGTGATGGAGCAGGTGATGGAGGAGGAGGGGATGGAGGAGGTGATGGAGGAGGAGTTGGAGGAGGGGATGGAGGAGGAGATGGAGGAGGTGATGGAGGAGGTGATGGAGGAGATGGAGGAGAAGGGAGGAGGAGGGAGGAGGGGATGGAGGAGGTGATGGGGGAGGAGATGGAGGAGATGATGGAGGAGGTGATGGAGGAAGAGATGGAGGTGATGAAGGAGGAGGTGATGGAGGAGGTGATGGAGGGGATGGAGGAGGTGATGGAAGAGGTGATGAAAGAGGAGATGGAGGAGGAGATGGAGGAGGTGATGGAGGAGGAGGGAGGAGGAGATGGAGGAGGTGATGGAGGAGGAGATGGAGGAGGGGATGGAGGAGGTGATGGAGGAGGGGATGGAGGAGGTGATGGAGATGGATGAGGTGATGGAGGAGGAGATGGAGGCGGTGATGGAGGAGGGGATGGAGGAGGAGATGGAGGAGGAGGGGATGGAGGAGGTGATGGAGGAGGAGGGAGGAGGAGATGGAGGAGATGGAGGAGGTGATGGAGGAGGTGATGGAAGAGGAGATGAAGGAGGGGATGGGGGAGGTGATGGAGGAGGAGATGGAGGAGGGGATGGAGGAGATGGAGGAGGTGATGGAGGAGGAGATGGAGGAGGAGATGGGGGAGGGGATGGGGAGGGCAAGAGTTGGTTTCTGCTCTTGCACATGATGGAAATTTGAGGTGTTGCTCCTCCCACCGCAGTTTTGCCTCATCATGATAGTAAAGCTACAGATGGCATCAACAGTTTTGGGGAGACGGGGAATGGATCAATCATGATCACATCGAATGGTGGAGCAGGCTCACAGAGGTAAAATGGTCCCTCCCCTCTCCGAGATAGTGGGAAAAGCATTAAGTCTGACTCCTGCCACAGTAAATTGAAAAGATGCAAAAGAGCTGTGGAAGGCAAGTCACTGGGTGTATGTAAAGGGGAGATTGGTTCTTGATTAGTAAGGGTGTCAAAGGTTACTTGGAGAATAGGATTAATATATCATCCAAGATGGACTTTAGGGCTGAGTGGCCTGGGTCTGCTACTACTCTAGGTCTTATTGCCTTATGGTTAGAGATGTGCAGCGGAGAGTTACTGGACTGGGTCCAGTGCTGAGGAGCAGCTCTATGCAGAGAATGACGAAACTGAGACTGTCCTCTATTGAGCAGCGAAGTTAGGGAGTATCAAACAAGGTTAACCTTCAGATCTCCAGATAAGACATTCCATCCGGGTATTCATTCCACCCTGGATTCTGGACTTGATACAGACCCCATGCCGACAGGAGAATGAAGGAAATGTAGCTGGAATTATGGCAGGGAGGGGAGAGGAGGTTATTTAACACTACACACACAAAATGCTGGAGGAGCTCAGTAGGTCAGGCAGCATCTATGGGGAGGAATAAAGAGTCAACATTTCTTACTTCACACCCCCTCCCCTTCATCCGCTCACCTATCACCTGCCAGCTAGTACAGCCTCCCCCTGCCTCTGCCCTTCTTGTCTGCCTCCTTCCTTTCCAGTCCTGATGATGGGTCTCAGCTCCAAACGTCGACTGTTACTCCCTGACCTGCTGAGCTCCTCCAGTATATTTTGTGTGTTGCTCAAGATTTCCAGCATCTGCAGAACCTCTTGAGGTTATTTAAAGCATCAGGTGACAAGTCCCACAAAGTTTTGACCTGCAGATAATTGGTAAGGTGACAGAGGCAACACTGATAATGACATCTGCCCACGCAGCTCGTCTAAAGCAAATGCAACATTGCACTCCCTGTCCTGATGAGAATATTTTACAAAGGGTGCTGTTGGTATACAGTCTTATTGTCTAAATGCACGATAGGGTCGTTAAGAAGCCTTGCTTTTTTTAGCTGAGGCATTGAGTTCAAAAGTCACAAAGTTATACTGCAGCTTGAGAAAACTCTAGTTAGGCTGCACCTGGAGTAGTGCACACAGTTCTGGTCGCTCCAACATAGGAAGGTTGCCCAAGCTCTGGAGAGGGTGCGGAGGAGGTTTACCAGGATTTTGACTGGACTAGAGGGCGTGCGTTTCAATGAGAGGTTGGACAAAAGTGGCTTGTTTTCTCTGGACCAGAGGAGGCTAAGGGGAGATCTGATAGAGGTTTATCGATTATGAGAAGACAGACAGTATTTTTTTCCAGGAGTTGTAGTATCTAATACCAAGCCGCTTGCAACTGAGGTGAGAGGGGGTAATTTCAGAGGAGATGTGAGGGGCATGTTTTTTACACAGAGTGCTGAGTACCTGGAATGCACTGCCCATGGTGGTGTAGGGGCAGATACATTAGGGATGTTTCAGAGCTGTTTATATAGGCACTTGAATGTGAGGAAAATGGAAGGAAATTGACATTGTGTAGGCAGAAGAGATTAGTTTAGTTGGCCATTTGATTACTAATTTAATCGATGCAGCACATCACTATGGGCTGAGGGGCCTGTTCCTGTGCTGTACTAGTCTCTGTTCTAATGTTACAGACCTCAATGGTGACAAGTCTCCTTATCGTTCAGTCCAACAATGCGATCTTCAGCGTGCCCTATTCCTCCACCTGCTCTCTGGGCCAGCAAACTGCAGGTACACAGAAAGATGGCCAGATCCGGAAAATTCCCGAAACAGGGAGAGGACAAAATAACTTCAAACAGGGATTAATGCGGATTCATTCCAGCTCTGAGCCAGCACAATATGCAAGCACAACACCACACACAAAATGCCAGAGGAACTCTGCGGGTCGGGCAGCATCTGTGGGAGTGAGTAAGCAGTCAATGTTTGGGCTGAGACTCTTCATTGGGACTGGAAAGGAAGGCGGAAGATACCGGAATAAAAAGGTGTGTGGGGGGAGGGGAAGAAGGCTAGCTAGAAGGTGGTAGGTGAAGCCAGGTGGGTGGGAAAGGTCAAGGGCTGGAGAGGAAGGAATCTGATAGGCGAGGAGAGTGGACCATAGGAAAAAGGGAAGGAGGAGGGTCACCAGAAGGAGGTGATAGGCGGGTGGGAAGAGATAAGAGGTCAGAATGGGAAATAGAGGAAGAGGGAGGGGGGAGGGGAAAAATTACCGGAAGGAGAAATCGATATTCATGCCGCTGGGTTGGAGGCTAACTGGACTGATCTGAGATGCTGTTCATCCAGCTCGAAGTGGCCCCATCATGGTAAAAGGTGAGGCCATGGACAAGCATGCCGGAATGGGACTGTGAATAGGAATCTAAATATTTAGCCACCAGGAAATGCCAATTTTGGTGGATGGAGCACAGATGCTTGACAAAGAATTTATCCGTGATGTTTGAAGCTTCTAAATATTCCTCTTGGTTGGTTAAAGTTTTTGGGCTAAGATTCTGTCCCAGGCCACAGTTTCTTTCCTTTTCAAAGTAAATTTATTATCAAAGTACATATATGTCACCTTGCACTACCCTGAAATTTATTTTCTTGCAGGAATTCACAGGGAAAATAAAGAAATACAGTAGAATTTATACAAAACTCTGCATAGCAATGATGACAACCAACCAATGTTCAAAAGAAGAAAATTTGGGCAATTAACAAAAAAAAAATTAATACTGAGAACATGGGTTGTAAAGGGTCTGTGAAAGTGAGTCTGCAGATTGTGGAATCAGTTCAAGGTGGAGATGAATGAAATAATAAATACCAGTTCAGGAGCCTGATGGTTGGGGGGTAATAACTGTTCCTGAACCTGGTGGTGTGGGACCTGATGGCTGAGGGGTAATAACTGTTCCTGAACCTGGTGGTGTGGGACCTGATGGTTGAGGGGTAATAACTGTTCCTGAACCTGGTGGTGTGGGAACTGATGGTTGTAGGGTAATAACGGTTCCTGAACCTGGTGGTGTGGGAGCTGATGGTTGAGGGGTAATAACTGTTCCTGAACCTGGTGGTGTGAGACCTGATGGTTGAGGGGTAATAACTGTTCCTGAACCTGGTGGTGTAGGACCTAATGGTTGAGGGGTAATAACTGTTCCTGAACCCGGTGGTGTGGGACCTGATGGTTGTAGGGTAATAACTGTCCCTGAACCTGGTGGTGTGGGACCTGATGGTTGAGGGGTAATAACTGTTCCTGAACCTGGTGATGTGGGACCTGATGGTTGAGGGGTAATAACTGTTCCTGAACCTGATGGTGTGGGACCTGATGGTTGAGGGGTAATAACTGTTCCTGAACCTGGTGGTGTGGGACCTGATGGTTGAGGGGTAATAACTGTTCCTGAACCTGGTGGTGTGGGACCTGATGGTTGAGGGGTAATAACTGTTCCTGAACCTGGTGGTGTGGGACCTGATGGTTGAGGGATAATAACTGTTCCTGAACCTGGTGGTGTGGGACCTGATAGTTGTAGGGTACATCTGCTCTCACCCCATCCTCCCGCCATCCCACTAGGAATACACCCCCTCCCCTTGTCCTCACCTACCACCCCACCAGCCTCCTGGTCCAACATATAATTCTCCATAACTTCCACCACCTCCAACGGGATCCCACCACTAAGCACATCTTTTCCACCCCCCCACTCTGCTTTCCACAGGGATTGCTCCCTATGCGACTCCCTTGTCCTTTCGTTCCCCCCATCCCTCCCCACCAATCTCCCTCCCGGCATTTATCCTTGTAAGCAGAACAAGTGCTACACATGTCCTTACACTTCCTCCCTCACCACCACCACCAAGGCCCTAGACAGTCCTTCCAGGTGAGGCTACACCTCACCTGTGAGTCGACTGGGGTGATATACTGCGTCTGGTGCTCCCAATGTGGCCTTCTATATATTGGCGAGACACAACGCAGGCTGGGAGACCGCTTTGCTGAACACCTACGCTCTGTCTGCCAGAGAAAGCAGGATCTCCCAGTGGCCACACATTTTAATCCCACATCCCATTCTCATTCTGATATGTCTATCCACGGCCTCCTCTACTGTCAAGATGAAGCCACACTCAGGTTGGAGGAACAACACCTTATATTCCATCTGGGTAGCCTCCAACCTGATGACATAAACATTGACTTCTCTAACTTCCGTTAATGTTCCACCTCCCATTCGTACCCCATCCGTTATTTATTTATTTATCATTATATATTTTTAAAAAATTTCTCTCTTTTTTCTCCCTCTGTCCCTCTCACTATAACTCCTTGCCCATCCTCTGGGCTTCCCTCCCCTTTCTTTCTCCCTAGGCCTCCCATCCCACGATCCTCTCCCTTCTCCAGCCTCGTACCCCCTTTGCCAATCAACTTTCCAGCTCTTAGCTCCATCCCTCCCCCTCCTGTCTTCTCCTGTCATTTCAGATCTCCCCCCCCCCCCCCCGCCACTTTCAAATCTTTTACTATCTCTTCTTTCAGTTAGTCCTGATGAAAGGTCTCGGCCCAAAACGTTGACTGTACCTCTTCCTATAGATGCTGCCTGGCCTGCTGCGTTCACCAGCATTTTATGTGTGGGTTGTAGGGTAATAACTGTTCCTGAACCTGGTGGTGTGGGACCTGATGGTTGAGGGGTAATAACTGTTCCTGAACCTGGTGGTGTGGGACCTGATGGTTGAGGAGTAATAACTGTTCTTGAATCTGGTGGCGTGGGACCTGATGGTTGAGGAGTAATAACTGTTCCTGAATCTGATGGCGTGGGACCTGATGGTTAAGGGGTAATAACTGTTCCTGAACCTGGTGGTGTGGGACCTGATGGTTGTAGGGTAATAACTGTTCCTGAACCTGGTGGTGTGGGACCTGATGGTTGAGGGGTAATAACTGTTCCTGAACCTGGTGGTGTGGGACCTGATGGTTGAGGGGTAATAACTGTTCCTGAACCTAGTGGTGTGGGACCTGATGGTTGTAGGGTAATAACTGTTCCTGAACCTGGTGGTGTGGGACCTGATGGTTGTAGGGTAATAACTGTTCCTGAACCTGGTGGTGTGGGACCTGATGGTTGAGGGGTAATAACTGTTCCTGAACCTGGTGGTGTGGGACCTGATGGTTGAGGGGTAATAACTGTTCCTGAACCTGGTGGTGTGGGACCTGATGGTTGTAGGGTAATAACTGTTCCTGAACCTGGTGGTGTGGGACCTGATGGTTGAGGGGTAATAACTGTTCCTGAACCTGGTGGTGTGGGACCTGATGGTTGAGGGGTAATAACTGTTCCTGAACCTGGTGGTGTGGGACCTGATGGTTGAGGGGTAATAACTGTTCCTGAACCTGGTAAAGTGTGACCTAATTTTCCTGTACCTCCTACCCGATGGTAGTATTGAGAAGACAGCATGGTATGAGTGGTGGGTGTCCTTGATGATGGATGCTGCTTTCTTGTGGGAGGGCTCCTTGTAACCGGGCTCAGTGGTTGAGAGGGTTCTATCTATGATGGACGGGGCTGTATCCTTTTCCATTCCTGGACATTGGCGTTTCCATACCAGGCCGTGATGCAGCCTGTCGGGACGCTCTCTGCTGTGCATCTATAGAAGCATATTGTTACAGTAGTTCATGATACACACTACAATTTATAACATAGTTATCTCTGTACAGGAAACACCCCACTGCATCTGTGGACACCACGTGCCCCTTCTCCAAGGACACCAGAGCACAGGCTAAACCCCGGAAAAGGTGCAGGTAGTCGGTTCCAGCAGAGTCCTTGACAGGCCGTCGCCTGGACCTGTGAATGGCCGGCTTGTCAGGCCCAGGAGCAAAAGTGCCAACCAGAAGACCCCCTGAGCAGCCCACCGTCCCCCTCCGTGGGGGGTGGTAGATCAGGAGTGTGGGGCTGCAGCGTAACCAGAATTTGACAGAGGCTGCAGGCTCTCACACTCCACTGGCTCCTCTCAGCCACAGAAATGACGGGCGTTTGGCGAATCCGTAATCCGACTTCAGAATCTCTTACATGGCACTACGTCGTGTAACACCTTCCACCACAGATCCCCGGTGTAAAGGAGGAGGACTCCTGTGTAAGTGGACCTCCACAGGGGTCTGCCCTCAATTCCGGGTGGTAAGACAGACCGCCATGGCGTGTCCGCATGGCAGACGGGGGCAGGGAAGTGAAAAGCGAGCAGGAGCAGCCCACACAACAACCACCTCGGCATATTGTGGAACTGTGCGGTAGGGGTCTCCGCAATGCGGCTCCCGCCGTGGGGGACCAGCCTGCTGGAGAGATTTTGGGCCCTGGGTCCGATGAATAACTGCAGCCGAGCAGAGTTTGGTTCCTGTCCGCTCGATATAGCGGTAGATCAGTGCATAGTGGCACAATTCAGAAATCTGCCACTGCCGAGCTTAGCTTTAGGGGTGGAACACAGTGTACTCGCACTGCACTGCCAAGTGGCTCATCAGCTGCCAGACACAGCAGACACGGGGACATTAGAAACATTCAAAAGTCAGGTACCTGGATAGGGAAGATTTAGAGGGATATGTGGTGAGGATGTTTCTTCTAGTAGGGAGTCAAGGACCAGAGGGCACAGTCTCATATTAGAGGGATGTCCATTTAGAATGAGTTGAGGAGGAGGTTCTTCAGCCAGGGCTGGTGAATCTGTGGAATTCATTGCCACAGATGCTTTGGAAGCCAAGACATTGGATATATTTATGGCAGAGGTTAGAACATAGAACATTACAGCACAATACAGACCCTTCAGCCCACGATTCTGTGCTGTCTATTTAACCTACTTTAAGATCAATTCCTCGCATATAGCCCTCCATTTTTGTAACATCCATTGTTTCTCTAAGAGTTTTGTAAATGACCCTAATGTATCTGCCTCTACCACCACCTCTAGCAGGGCGTTCCACACACTCACCACTCCCTGTGTAAAGAACTTACTTCTGACATCACCCCCTATACTTTCCTCCAATCATCTTCAAATTGTGCCCCCTTATATTAGTCATAGGTTGATAGGTTCTTGATTAGTGAGAGCATCAAAGGTTCTGGGGAGAAGGCAGGGCAGTAGAGTTGACAGGGATATTAAATCAGCCATGATGGAATGGCAGAGCAGACGAAGGCCCACATGTCCTGCTCTGATGTCTTCTGGTCTAATATGGGCCAAGTGCAGGCAAAAGGGGATGGAATTGCACTGTCATTTTGGTCACCATGGACCAGATGGGCCAAATGGCCCATTTCCCAGCTGGGCTCCAGGGTGTGGACTGGGCTCTGTAACTGGTGATGGATGGGCCTCACACGTGGTGTGTGGGACAGAGACTGGTGCTCACAGCGACGTGCAGACATGTCACCGAGGTGTCCAGATGTGCCCTGCTTGCTGCTGTGTACCACTGCTCACATCTGTGCACGTCCAGCTGTTGCACAGGAACTCCGCGTGCGCGCACTCCGTATGGCTAATCCATGCACTGGAGACAGCCACGTGTCCCACGCAGAGGTCATACTGGCTGACCTGTCCAAGATCACTGAAAGACAAACCATGTTCTGGATCTTTAAGGTGGATCTAGTGCTGAACACCGGGACAGCCACACGCACTCTGCATCTTAGAACATAGAACAGTATAGGCCCTTCGGCCCACAATGTTTCTCCAATCCGTTAACCCACTCCAAGATCAATCTCACCCCTCCCTACCACACAGCCCTCCATTTTTCCATCATCCATGTGCTTATCCAAGAGGCTCTTCGGTGTTCCCAATGTAACTGCCTCTACCACCACCCCTGGCAGTGCGTTCACACTTTCTGTGTAAAAACTCTACCTTATCCCCCTATACATTCCTCCAAGCACCTTAACATTATGCCTTCTTGCATTAGACATTTCTGCCCTAGGAAAAAGCTTCTTATCATTTTGTACAACCCTATCAAATCACCTCTCATTCTCTTCCGCTCCAGAGAGAAAACCTGCCAGCTCACTCACACTATCCTCATAGTACATGCTCCCTCATCCTGGTCAATCTCCTCTCCACCCTCTCTAAAGCTTCCACATCCATCCTCTTAATGTGGACACCCAAACTAAGCACAATACTCCAAGTGTGGTCTAACCAGAGTTTTATAGAGCTGCTACGTTATTTCTTGAACGCAATCCCCTGACTAATGAAGGCCAACACACCGTGCACCTTGTTAATCTCCCTATCAACTTGCACAGCAACTTTCAGGAATCTACATATGTGGACCCCAAAGTCCCTCTGTTCCTACACACTGTTAAGAATCCTGCCATTAACCTTGTATTCGGGTTTGACCTTCCAAAGTGAGTCTTACTTCAGTGGTGGGCAAGTTGTTGGAGAAAATCCTGAGATGCAGGACTTTTGAGCATTTGGAGAGACATAATCTGATGTCAGCATGGCTTTGTCAAGGGCACGTCATGCCTTACAAGCCTGATTGAATTCTTTGAGGAAGTAACAAAACACATTGATGAAGATAGAGCAGTGGATGTAGTATATGTGGATTTCAGTAAGGCATTTGATAAGGTTCCCCAAGCAAGGCTCATTCAGAAAGTAAGGAAACATGGGATCCAAGGAGACCTTGCTTTGTGGATCCAGAACTGGCTTGCCCACAGAAGGCAAAGGGTGGTTGTAGATGGTTTGTATTCTGCATGGAGGTCAGTGACCAGTGGTGCTGTGCAGGGATCTGTTCTGGGACCTCTCCACTTTGTGATTTTTATAAATAACCTGGATGAAGAAGTAGAAGGGTGAGTTAGTAAGTTTGCTGATGACACAAAGGTTGGGAGTGTTGTGGATAGTCTGGAGGGGTGTCAGAAGATACAGTGGGACAACAAATTTCACGTCACGTGCCGGTGATAATAAACCTGATTCTGATTCTGGCATCGATAGGATGCAGAAATGGGCTGAGAAGTGGCAGATGGAGTTTAACTCAGATAAGTGTGAAGTGGTTCATTTTAGAAGGTTAAATTTGAAGGCAGAATATAATATTAATGGTAAAAGTCTTGGCAGTGTGGAGAATCAGAGATCTTGGGGTCTGTGTTCACAGGACACTTGAAGCCGCTGCGCAGGTTGGCAGTGTAGTTAAAAAGATGTATGTCGTGTTGGCATTCATCAACTGTGGGATCGAGTTCAAGAGTTGTGAGGTAATGTTACAGCTACATAAGACCATGGTCAGACCGCATTAGGAGTACAGTGTTCATTTCTGGTCACCTCACTACAGGCAAGATGTGGATACTATAGACAGAGTACAGAGGAGATTTACAAGGATGTTGCCTGGATTGGAGAGTGTGCCTTATGAAAATAGGTTTGAGTGAATTTGGCTTTTTCTCCTTGGAGTGACGGAGGATGAGAGGTGACCTGATAGAGGTGTATAAGATGATGAGAAGCATTGATCGTGTGGATAGCCAGAGGCTTTTTTCCAGGACTGAAATGGCTAACACGAGTGGTTGTAGTTTTAAGGTGCTTGGAAGTAGATACAAATGGGATGTCAGAGGTAAGTTTCTCATACAGAGAGTGGTGGGTGTGTGGAATTCATTGAGGGCAACGGTGGTGGAAGCGGATATAGTAGGGTCTTTTAAGAGACTCTTGCATAGGTACTGGAGCTTAGAAAAATAGAGGGCTATGTGGTAGGGAAATTCTAGGCAGTTTCTAGACTAGGTTACATGGGTCAGCACAATATTGTGAGCTGAAGGGTCTGTAATGTGCTGCAGATTTCTATGTTCCATGAGTCATTTCACACTTTTCAGATCGAACTCCATCTGCCACTTCTCAGCCCAACTCTGTATCCTGTCAATGCCCCACTGTAACCTACAACAACCTTCTACACTGTCCACAACACAGTCAGCCTTTGTGTCTACTGAAAACTTCCACTTCCTCATCACGAGTATCATTTTATAGACAAGGGCCGGGGGCGGGGGAGGGGGGGGGGTATGGTCCAGCCAGGGAATCGCAGGCTAATTGCTTGCAGCACTTTTGGGAGGGTCTGAGACATGTTGAAGCTTAGTTTTGTACTCGGGAGCGAGTTGCTATTTGACAGCAAGAGAGGTTGGAAGCATGTTTCGGATTGCTGACTCGAGAGTTGTTTTCCTGGAATTTTCAGTTAATTGGCTCATTCCAAGACTTCCTGAGAGTTTGTCATCTGTCGCTTATGGTGAGAAGGTCACCGCTTGTTCCCACTATCACTGTGCACGCTGGGAACGTTGGCAGAGCGTTAGATGCCCAGGATGATCTGTCACGTTGCTGTGTGGTGACCTCCTTTGTTCCCCTGCTGACCCAATTTCCTCTGCCACTCAGACATGGTCTGCCAGTCTGGCGAAGAACCCTAATGCCCACAGCATGGCACTTGGTGCCAAGTCAGAAGCCATCAGCATCATTCTCTGCCAACCTGCCGCTCCACTGACAAGCACAGATGACAAAAAAAAATCCAGATCTCACTGGCAGAGAGATTGCCTGCGAACAGGAAGCTCGTCACCATGTGTACGCTTCTGGGAGAGTCGATCGGCACACTTGGAAATGTGACTGTCAGAAATATTCATTCTATGGCCTCTTCTGCTGCCTCGATGAGGCCACACTCACGTTGGAGGGGGAACTCCTCCTATTCTGTTTGGAAAGCCTCTAACCTGATGGCATGAACATTGAGTTCTCCAACTTCAGTTAATTTCTCTCCCCTCCCCTCTCTTTTCCATTTCCATTATGGTTCCCCTCTCTCCCCTTCTCTTTTCCCTGTTTGCCCTTCACCTTCCTCTGGTGCCCCTCCTCCTTCCCATTCTTCCATGGTCCACTCTCTTCTCCTGTCAGATTCCTTCTTCTTGAGCCCTTAATCTCTTCCACCTATCACCTCCCAGTTTCTCACCCACCTTCCCCTTCACCTGGTCTCACCTATCACCTCCCAGTTTCTCACCCACCTTCCCTCTCACCTGGTCTCACCTATCACCTCCCAGTTTCTCACCCACCTTCCCCCTCACCTGGTCTCACCTATCACCTCCCAGTTTCTCACCCACCTTCCCCCTCACCTGGTCTCACCTAACACCTCCCAGTTTCTCACCCACCTTCCCCCTCACCTGGTCTCACCTATCACCTCCCAGTTTCTCACCCACCTTCCCCCTCACCTGGTCTCACCTATCACCTCCCAGTTTCTCACCCACCTTCCCCCTCACCTGGTCTCACCTATCACCTCCCAGTTTCTCACCCACCTTCCCCCTCACCTGGTCTCACCTATCACCTCCCAGTTTCTCACCCACCTTCCCCCTCACCTGGTCTCACCTATCATCTCCCAGTTTCTCACCCAGCTTCCCCCTCACCTGGTCTCACCTATCACCTCCCAGTTTCTCGCCTATCTGCCCCCTCACCTGGTCTCACCTATCACCTGCCAGCTTGCACTCCTCTCCCCCGCCCCACTTTCTATTCTGGATTATTCCCCCTTCTTTTCCAGTCCTGATGAAGGGTCTCAGCTGAAATTTTGACTGTTTTTTTCCCCTCTATAGATGCTGCCTGACCTGCTGAATTCCTCCAGCACTTTGTGTGCATTGCTAAAGATTTCCAGCATCTGAAGAACCTCTTGTGTGTATAACTGGATCCAATGCTAGTCTTCTTTGTATGTCTTTGTGAGTGTGTGTGTGTCCATGAGCAAGAGAAATGGGCAGTGCCAACTGGCTGAAGGTATCTTATAAGAGGAGTCCTGCCCACCCAGAGACCAATGAGCAAATCTTAGCTGATCCTCAAAGACACCTGGAAAAGGGCCGTGTGTGAGGGATGGGTGTGGAGAGAAATGGCAGCAACTGTTAGCAGGAGGCCATAGTTCAGTGAGTATGAATGGGGTCCACAATGAAAAGACAAAGAGTTCATGAGAAGATGTATTGGAACAAATTACCAGCTGTACATCACCATTCATGTAGTGGCGGGATTCTTATCCATGGGGAGGAACAGACGAATCTTGGGATATACATCTCTCGATCCCTCAAAGCTACTGTACAAGGTGACTGGGTGGCTGAGAAGGCGAAAGGTGTGTTAGCCTTCATTAGTTGAGGGATTGAGTTCAAGAGTTGCAAGGTAATGTTGCAGCTCTATAAAACTTTCACTTGGAGTATTGTGTTTAGCGTTGGTCACCTCATTGTAGGAAGGATGTGGAAGCTTTAGAGAGGGTGCAGAGGAGAGTAACCAGGATGCTGCCTGGATTAGAGAGCGAGTCTTATGAGGGTAAATTGATTGAGCTAGGGCTTTTCTCTTTGGAGCCAAGGAGGATGACTTTACTTTACTTTATTGTCGCCAAACAATTGATACTAGAGCTTACAATTATCACAGCGATATTTGATTCTGCGCTTCGTGGTCCCTGGATTACAAATCGATAGTAACTATTAAAAATTTAAATTATTTATCATAAATAGAAAATAGAAAAGGGAACGTAAGGTAGTGCAAAAAACCGAGAGGCAGGTCCGGATATTTGGAGGGTACGGCCCAGATCCGGGTCAGGATTCGTTCGGTAGTCTTATCACAGTTGGAAAGAAGCTGTCCCCAAATCTGGCCGTACGAGTCTTCAAGCTCCTGAGCCTTCTCCCAGAGGGAAGAGGGATGAAAAGTGTGTCGACATGTGACTTAATAGAGGTGTACAAAATGATTAGAGGCATAGACTGAGTGGATAGCTTCAGACTTTTTCCCAGGGTGGAAATGGCTAATACAAGGGCACATAATCTTAAATTGTTGGGAGTAAAGTATAAAGGGGATGTCAGAGGTCAGAGGTCAGAGGTCAGAGATAATTTTATTTTATACGGAGAATGGTAGGTGCATGGAATGCACTGCCAGAGGTGGTGGTGAATTATATTAGAGACTGGTAGAAAGGCACATGGATGAAAGAAAAATGGAGGGTAACTTGGGGAGGGAAGGGATGGTTTCATCTTGGAGTAGGTTAAAGGGTCAGCACGATATCATGGGCTGAAGGGACAGCACTGTGTGGTAATGTTCTACACTTTATGATTCTAGTCCTGAGCAGAGCCACGTGGATGAGAGCTGTTGCATTTGAGGGCTGAGGCAGGCTTTCAGACACCCTCAGCTGTAATTGGTCCATATGGCTTTATAACTCACCCATGTATCTATGTTGTATGCCTGTAACTGTTGGAGGACCTCCACTGGGGTTTCCATGGCCAACTTGGATAGAACAAGTTCAATCAGTAAATGTCCTTCAGCCCCTTGAGCCTACAGCCTCGTTCAGCGAAATCACAGCTAAACTCAGATTCGTATTCCTACCCTCTGTCTTTCAGAGCTCTCGATACAACCGCAGGGGTCTGCAGGCCCGGTGCAGGAGGCTCCTGTCATTCCTCTGGGAAACGTGTGTGGAAAACAGCAGGCCTACAGCCTGAGACCCAGCAACACGAGAGACTGCAGGTGCTGGAATATGAAGCAAACCTTCAACTGGTGGAACCCAAAACATCCATCACTGTCCCCACAGACACTGCTTGACGGGTTGATTCATTCTCACTGCTGCCTTCGGGAAGGAGGCACAAGAGCCTTAGGCCCCACACCACCAAGTTCAGGATCAGTTACTACATGAAAGTCCTGAACTTCACTCACCTCAACTCTGAACGGATTCCACGACCTGTGGACTCACATTCAAGGACTCTACAACTCCGGTTCTCCGTAATTTTTTATATATTCGAGCTGTTTGACTTCCTTTGCTCACTGGTTGTTTGTCAGTCTTTGCAGTTTTACACCAATTCAAAGGCTCAAAGGTTCAATTTTATGTCAGAGAAATGTATACAACATACACCCTGAAATGCTTTTTCTTCGCAAACATCCATGAAAACAGAGGAGTGCCCCCAAATGATAGTGAAATGCTAGAACCCCAAAGTCACCCCCCAGCTCCCCCTCCCGTGCGTAAGTGGCAGCAAGCAAGAATCCCCCCTCCCCCCCCCACTGGCAAGAAAAAGCATCGGTACCCGCCATCGAGCACTCAAGCGTGAGCAAAGCAACAGCAAAGACACAGACTTGCAGTTACCCCAAAGACTTCACATTTCACCCGGTATTCGACATACCGCAGGCTCTCTCTCTTCCTAATAAGGCAGAGAGAGGTGTCTCCATTTTCCCAGCAAGTGGGGAGACATAACAAACAATTCACTGGTTTAAGATGTTAAGAGTCCGTTACGTCACTTTTTTCGAGCTCTGTGCCTGAAGATCACAAGGATCCCGGCTCTCCAGGCACAAAGCCGTAGACACTTCGACTCCCTCGACGACACACGGGTCTCCTGTTGTGACACCAACCCTCGATCCAGCCGTCTCCAGAGCTCCGAGATCCCTGGTTTCCGAATTCGAGCTGAACCCTTAGGCCAAGCCTTTGGCGTACCGAACAACGGCCAGGTATGGAACCCCGATTCTATTGTATTTCTCTGTTCTACTGTGAACACCTGCAATAAAATGAATCTTGGGATACTATGGTGACATATACTGTATATACTGTACTTTGATAATAAATTTACTTTGAACTTTGAATCACTTTCACTTCTACACCTTGAGACCTGCTTGGTCCCTCAACAGATGTAGACTTGTAGGATCTTACAGCACAAGAGGCTGCTTGGCCCATCTTGCTGGTGCTAGCTCTTTGTGGGATAGTCCAGTTATTTTCCACTTCTTTACATAATTTAGTCAATTCTTCAGATTTATTGTCACTGACATATGTCAAAAATTTGTTGCACATATAATATACAGGTAGTACAAAGAGTGAGATAGTGTTCATCACTTCATGGACCATTCAGAAATCTGATGGTGGAGGGGAAGAAGTTGTTCCTAAACTGTTGAGTGTGTACTTTAGGCTCCTGTACTTCCTCCCTGATGGTTACAATGAGAAGGGGGTATGTCCATAAGACCATAAGAGATAAGACCTAGCAGCAGAATTAAGCTATTCAAGTCTGCTCCGCCATTCCATCATGGCTGATCCCGGATCCCACTCAACCCCATACACCTGCCATATCCTATAAGACCAAATCCCGGATAGTGGGGGCCCTCTACTTCAGACTGGAATTGTTCAGGAAAGTTCTATGGAGTGCTGGCCTTCGGTAGTCTGGGAATTGAGTTTAAGAGCCACTAGGTAACGTTGCAGCTCTATAAAACTCTGGTTAGACCACACTTGGAGTATTGTGTTCAGTTCTGGTCGCCTCATTATAGGAAGGATGTGGAAGCTTTAGAGAGGGTGCAGAGGAGATTTACCAGGATGCTGCCTGCATTAGAGAGCGTGTCTTATGAAGATAAGATAAGTGAGCTAGGGCTTTTCTCTTTGGAGTCAAGGAGGATGACGTGTGACTTAATAGAGGTGTACAAGATGATAAGAGGCATAGACAGAGTGGACAGCCAGATACATTTTCCCAGGGTGGAAATGGTTAATTCAAGGATGTCTTCAGGCTCCTGTACCTCCTCTCTGATGGTAGTAATGAGAAGGGGCCATGTCCTGGGTAGTGGAGTCCTCTGTTTCAGGCTGGCAGTGTTCAGAAAACTCCAGAGAGATTATGTCATTGTTTGAGTGGATATCTTGCAGAAGGAAACATAAACATATTCAAACACAAAAACTTCTAAGAAATCTTTTTACAGTGTTGATTCATTAAAAGCTTCAAAATAAATTTCTTAATATAACTCTTATTTGTTTCCTGAGACTTCCTCCTCTGGTTCAATGTATTTCTCATCAGATAGAATTAGAAAAGCAACACTGGGTATTTGCCAGATCCGGTTGCAGTGGGGACCTCGGCTTCTCCAGGGGAGCCCATGTTTCAGGAATCTCAACATTGTAGTATCTGGATAAACACGAGAGATTCTGAGATGCTGGAAATCCAGAATGACACACACAAAATGCTGGAGGAACTCAGCAGGTCAGGCTGTGTCTACAGGGCCGAGAGTCTCCATGAAGGGTCTCGGTGCGAAATGTCAGCTGTTAATTCCTCTCCATAGATGCCACCAGACCTGCCGAGTTCCTCCAGCATTTTGTGATAAAGTGTTGTTAAATGTCATTGCTAAGTAATCAGGGTCAGCATTGCGATTTAGTTAGGCAAGTGAATGTGGCGTTTCGCAGTATCATCAACCCACGTCAAATGAGGCAAGTGTAGTTCAGGATGAAGATCAAAGTGCCACAGATATAAAGTTTTTGAGTGTTTTAGTTGAAAACTTCTACAAATATACCATGGAGAGCATTTTGACTGACTGTATCACCTTCTGGTTTTGGGGGGTGGGGAATGGGGGGGGTGCTACTGCACAAGATCGAAATAAGTTGCAGAAACTTGTAAAATTAGTCAGCTCCATCATGTGTGCCAGCCTCCATAGTATCCAAGACACTTTCAAGGAGTTGTGCTTCGGGAGGGTGGCATCCATCGTTAAGGACCCCCACCATCCAGGACATGGCCTCTTCACACCATTACGATGAGGAAGGAGGTAACAGAAGCCTAGGGGCACACACTCAGCAATTCAGGAACAGCTTCTTCCCCTCTGCCAACCAATTTCTAAATGGACATTGGACCCATTAACACCACCTCACTATTTTTAACTTTGTTATTTGGCACTACTTATATATATATAATATATATTTAATGTAACTCAGTTTTTTTCTATATTTATCATGTATTGCATTAAACTGCTGCTGTAAAGTTAACAAATCTCGCGACATGTGCCAATAATATTAAATCTGGTTTTGATTCTGATTCTAATTCGGAGATTTGTGATAATATGTAATGGATTATTACAGCCTGTTGAGCTGATGCCACACTGGTCTAACAACCTTGGTTCAACCTTGACCCCATGCAACACCTGTGTGTAGTTTGCCCATTCTCCCAGTGACCATGTAGGTTCAAATTCTCTAATTCCTGGGATGAGAGGGTTGTCTTCCCAAGAAAGTCTAAGCAACTTGTGACTCAATTCCTTGGAATTTAGAAGAATGAGGGATGGCATTCCAATAAGGGACCTTGATAAGTTAGATGCAAAATGTAAAAGCAAAAGAGAGAGCATACAACAAAGCAAAAATTAGCGGGAAGACAGAGGATTGGAAAACTTTTAAAAACCTACAAAAAGCAACTAAAAGAATCATTCAGAGAGAAAAGATGAAATATGAAAGCAAGCTAGCAAACGATATCAAAGGGGTTTAGTAAAAGCTTTTTCAAGTATGTAACAAATAAAAGAGAGATCAGAGTGGATATAGGACCGCTGGAAAATGAGGCTGGAGAAATAATAACGGGGGACAAGGAGATGGCAGATGAACTAAATTAGTATTTTGCGTCAGTCTTTACTGTGGAAGACACTAGCAGTGTGTTGGGAGATGAAGGGCGTGAGGGAAGAGAAATGAGTGCAGTTACTATCACAAGGGAGAAAGTGCTCAAAAAGCTGAAAGACCTAAAGGTGCATAGGTCAGCCGGACCAGATTAATTGCACCCTAGGGTTCTGAAAGAGGTAGTGGTAGATATTACGGAGGCATTAGTAATGATTTTTCAAGAATCAATGAACTCTGGCATGGTTCCGAAGGACTTGGAAATTGCAAGTCTCACTCCACTCTATAGGAAAGGAGGGAGTCAGCAGAAAGGAAATTATAGACCAGTTAGCCTGACCTCAGTGGTGGGGAAGATGTTGGAGTCAATTGTTTAGGTCGAGGTTATAGAGTACTTGGTGACACACGACAAGATAGAACAAAGTCAGCACAGTTTCCTTAAGGGAAAATCTTGCCTGTGGATGTTGTATATTTGGATTTTCAGAAGGCCTTTGACAAGGTGCCACACATGAGGCTGGTTACCAAGATAAGAGCCCATGGTATTACAGGAAAGTTACTAACATGGTTAGAGCATTGGCTGATTGGTAGGAGGCAGTGAGTGGGAATAAAAGGATCCTTTTCTGGTTGGCTTCCAGTGACTAGTGGTGTTTCGCAGGGGTCGGTGTTGGGACCACTTCTTTTTATGCTGTATATCAATGATACAGATGATGGAAAACATGGCTTTGTTGCCAAGCTTGCAGATGATATGAAGACTAGTGGAGGAGTGGATAGTGTTGAGGAAACAGGAAGGCTGCAGAAGGACTTAGACAGATTAGGAGAATGGGCAAGAAGGTGGTAAATGAAATACATTGTTGGAAAATGCATGGTCATGAACTTTGGCAGCAGAATATTTTCTAAATGGGGAGAAAATCTAAAAATTTGAGAAAATGCATAGATATGCAATATGGTTGAAGAAATAAATGTGCAGACTATTTTTCAGATGGGGAGAAAATCCAAAATTCTAAATGTAAAGGGACTTGGGAGTCCTTGTGCAGAACACCCTGAAGGTTAACTTGCAGGTTGAATCGGTGGTGAGGAAGGCAAATGCAATGTTAGCATTCATTTCAAGAGGTCTAGAATACAAGAGTAGGGATGTGATGCTGAGACTTTATAAGGCACTGGTGAGGCCTCACCTTGAGTATTGTGAACAGGTTTGGGCTTCTCATCTAAGAAAAGATGTGTTGGCATTGGAGAGGCTTCAGAGGAGGTTCACAAGGATGAATCCGGGAATGAAAGGGTTATTATATGAGGAACATTATTATACAGGCTCCGGGCCTGTACTCACTGGGATTCAGAAGGATGAGGGATGGGGGATCTCATTGAAACCTTTCGAATGTTGCAAGACCTAGACAGAGAAGATGTGGAAAGGATGTTTCTCATGGTGGGGGAGTCTAGGACAAGACAGCACAGCCTCAGGATGGAGTGTCATCCATTTAAAACAGAGATGCGGAGAAATTTCTTTAGCCAGAGGGTGGTGAATTTTTTTACCTCAGGCAGCTGTGCAGGCCAGGTCATTTAAGGTGGAAATTGATAGGTTCTTGATTGGACACGGCATCAACGGTTACGGGGAGAAGGCCGGGAACTGGGGTTGAGGAGGAGATTGAAGAAAGGATCGGCCATAATTGAATGGCAGAACAGACTCGATGGGCCAAATGCCCTAATTCTGCTCCTGTGTCTCATGGTCTACGGTCTTATTTTGTTGTGTTCTGTGTTGTTTTGCTGAGCATTGTGGGAAGGCTATGTTGGCACCAGAATGTGTGGCGACTCTTGCGGGCTGATTCTCAGACTGTGTTGGTCGCTAACGCAAATGAGGCATTTCATTGTACGTGTGATAAATAGATGAATCTGAAACTGTTGTTCAGGGCACTGTGGGGTCAATAGTGGATTCTCAGGATGAGATCAGACGAGGGAAGGGAAAAGGTTCCAATAAAACAACGGTTCTTCAACTTTTCGATGCCGTAGACCCCTTTGGTGGTCTGGTGAAGCCTATGGACTCCTTCTCAGAATAATGTATCTAAGTATATAAAATAAAATACACTGGATTACAGAGGCGACAAAGTCACAGGTAAGGCTAACACTACCGTGGTTTGTTGCCTACATTCAGCATGGAAGGAAATGCTAAACTTCAGTCTTTTCCCATCCAAGTTCACGGACCCCCGGAATCTATCCCTGAACCCTGAGGGGTCTGTTATGAACCCCTGCAATACAGACCCACCACTAAACCCCTCCCAGTCACAGTGTCTTCACACTCACCAGGACACTGAATCTTCACTGAGTTCCCAATTCACAATGAACTTCTTCAGGTTTGAAAATTAAGAAGTATAATTTATATTAAATAATAAATAATAAGTTAGTATTTGGTATCTTATGCTACTAAGATATGTATCTAGTATGTATTTTACTAAGTGCTACGAAGTATTTTAGAGGGGTTGTGCTATGTAGTTGGTTGCAGGCAGCACCTCTCTCCATTCTAGCCTGTTGGGGCCCGTTCAAGTTCAACTTGAATTATCTTTCAACTGCTCCCGTGAATACAGCCAAACAAAACAGCATTCCTCCGGATTCGAGGTACAAAACACACTGTCAACCGTCACACACAGCACAAGGCACATATAACACGCACAGTATAGTTATGATAGCAGAGAAACATAGAGTCACAAACAAAAATACAGCCCAAATCCCTGAGTGTCCTGGCCTGAAGTTGTGCTGGAGTCACGTTTCTGCAAGAAGACGCCTGCAGCCGTTCGTCGCCGTGTGCCAGTGCAGCCACAGACAAATGCAATCCTGCTCATCTTCCACTGAGCAAACACTGGAGGGCAGCACTCCATGAGCGAGAACAGCCCCCAATCCAGCGTGGTCATCTACCGTGCCACACTGCCTCTGGTGTCTCCTCGCCTGGGCAGCTGCAACTGGCCTCCCAGCGGGACGAGGGCCTTGTCCGCACGACATCCAGGTTCGCACAGCTCCTTCACCATCTGCCTTGTCAAATGAATGAGTGAACCAGGCGTGCGGTACTCCACATTACCAATGTCCAGCAAGCTCCTGCAAACACAAGGAAAATGCCTAAGGCAACCACTTGCACATTTTGTTGGACTGTACCCACTTCTGACGCCTTCTTCTGTGGGTCTCTGCAGCCACTGGCATCATGGTACACAACAAGTTCAGCTACTTGCAGTCCCTGATATTCTTCGGATCCAGCAGTGTCCTGAGATCGTACAAAATGTAAAGGACAAACAGCTGCATCATTGGTTACATCCAGAGAGACCGCTGAGACGGAGCGCACCACCATCTTTCCAAAAGAAGGAGTTGGATTGGGGTGTAGACCTGTTGTTTTTCTTGTATTTTAACATCCCTGTGCTTGCTTGTATTTTTATATAATCATCTATATACAAGCAATTGTTCAGTGAATTTTCCAGCAATTACATTACAGTTGCTTCTGTATGCTTCTCGAAGCTGCTTGCAAGATGGCGCTGGTGACCAATGGTGACGTTTTGCAGACTGCTTACAAAGCTACTAGATACCCTAGTAGATATACTCCTTTTAAGGGTGTGCTTCTGAACCAAATAAATGACCTGGTGCTTGAGAGAGGTGGTAGGGCTGAGCACCCATCACTGGGGGTGGACATTTGACAGGGGTGGTAGGGCTGGGATGCCCGTCACTGGGGGTGGACATTTGACAGAGGTGGTAGGGCTGGGATGCCTGTCACTGGGGGTGGACATTTGACAGGGGTGGTACGGCTGGGCGCCCATCATGGAGGGAGACACTGTGTCAAAGCCTGACAGTAGAAGACAAACTCGTGGTTGGCTTCATTACTCCGTGCTGATGAAAGCGTTGAGCAAGATTAAAATCAGTGAGGATGAGAGTGGAAAACCAACAGGTGTTCAGGCCAGCTGCCTGTACTTGCCTGGTCTCCCTCTCCTCTCACCACTACAGGAGGTGTAGGAGTCTTGGGTCCCACACTGCCAGGCTCAGAAGTACTTGTTGTCCTGCAGCTATCAGGCTCCTGGACCGGTTTCACTCCCCTCAGCGCTGAACTGGCTCCGTGACTGTGGTCTCACTCTCGGGCACTCTGCAGATCAAGTTCTGTGTGTTGCTTGTTTACCTTTTTTATTGTTTGCACAATTTGTTCTTTTTTCCACACATTGGGTGTTTGATGGACTTGTGTTGGATTTTTAATGAAATTGAAAATTTCCTTTGTTTGGTAGCTGCCTGCAAGAAGACGAATCTCAAGGTTGCATACTGTGTACATACTTCGATAATAAATATACTTGGTCTTTGAACTTTGCTTTTTGTAGCATGTCACACCACTTTGATCTGGCTATTTTATAGTCTAATTGTTATCACTGGAATTTATATAATTTCTGCTCTGAGTATGGCTGATTTTTCCTTCATTCTTGTAACTCCAAATAAAATTGCTCAGCAATAAGTTTTTTGCCTTATTCTTGACTTCTGAAGAACCTTTGGATCACCAAAGCATCAGGATTGACAAAGGCAGTGGTTGAGTATCCAGTCCTGGTACCGAAACCATCAACCATCCCAACAAGGTGCTGCCCACCACCCCCACAACCCCCACCCCATCTTTGCGTAAGCCACACCTCGATGGTTATGATGGGAGGTGCAAGACCAGATGTGGGATCTCTGAGCCCGTGTCCCATCTCACACCATCATGCACCAAATCGTAACGCTGCACCCAGCCACTTCAGTAGGCATATGAATGAGCAGGGAATCTCTTTCAGGCGGGTTTACACAAGTGTCCCTAATTTAACCATTACTAAACTTACAATCAAACACTCGTTTCTATTAATAATATTGAGTAGAATCACCTAGGAAACATCTCATTTGATTCAATCCCATAGCAACGCCGTGGTAACCCTCCTGAATCCAGAAGACAGCAGGGTTTGAAGTAACCTAATTAATTGAGGAATGTGGAATGAAATATGCAATATTATTGCACCGAAAGGCCAAAATCAAACAAACATTTCAATTGACTTGGATCATCTGAGCAATGAAAGACAGCTGTCTCCAATCTGAGCCTTGCCCACACCATTTGTTTTGTGCATAGCAAACTGAAAAAAAAGCAAGTGAGAGCAAAGGAGTCCCTCTGAATTTACAAGATTTATATTTCCTTCCACATTCTGCCTTGAATCAATGCAATATATATATATCCAGGCAGAAACAGACAATGCTTTTGGCTCATCCAGAGGTATAATTCAAGCGACACTCATCGTAAAAGTTTAATCACCTTCAAATCCCACCAGGGCATTGGGAGAATTTGAATTCATTAAATAAATTTGGGATAAAAAAATTGTGTCTGTCATTGTGCTGTAAAAACCTGCTAGATTGTGTTCCATAAGCCCATAAGACATAGGAACAGAATCAAGCCATTCAGCCCATTGAATCTGCTTTGCCATTCAATCATGGCTGATTTATTTTCCCTCTCAAAGCTATTCTCCCCATAATCTTTGACAGCCTGATTATGAAACTCCACTTTAAATATATCCAATAACTTGGCCTCCACAGGCGTCTGTTGCGATGAATTCCACAGATTCACCAACCTCTGGATAAAGCAATTCCTCCTCATCTCCGTTCTAAATGGACATCCCTCTTTTCTGAGGCTGTGTCCTCTGGTCCTAGATTCCCCCACCAGAGGAAACACTCTATCTAAACCTTTCAATATTCGATAACTTTCAGAGAGATCCCCTCTCATTCCTTTAAACTCCAGCGAGTACAGGCCCAAAGCCATCAAAGGCGCTGCACACATTAACACTTTAATTGCCGGGATCTTTTTTGTGAACCTCCTCTGGACCCACTCCACCTGCTTCCATCATATCAATTAGAAAAACAAACTTGCTGCTAAACTGGACCATAAGCGACACCAGACCCACCACTGAGGTTAACTCCTCCTTACCACTGAATGGTTCAGGAGGGCAGCTGATGAATGCCAGAGAGCTCCACGCCCTGCCACTGAATTAAAAAACCACGTGCACCAATTCCTGCTGCAACCTGCCTAACCCCTCAACAGCATCAGCTGGACTGGATGCCAAGGAGCTGCTGCATTTGCCGCATTCACGATGACATTGACGTGTTTAAGCTCCTGGGTGTTACTCGTAACTTTGTGTTGTGAATGCACAGAAAGCAAGATTCATGGCCTGAAACCGTGGCGATGGGGTTACACCTGTCCGTGTGGAGTCCCGACACCTACAGGGCCCTAATCATGGCAATGTGGTTATCTCTGTCTGTGTGGAGTCCTGACACCCACAGGGACTGAAACCATGGTGATGGGGATACACCTGTACGCGTGGAGTCCTGACACCCACAGGAGGTTATCGGAGCAACCTCTCCATGTGGGATAGACCAAGTTGGCCTGTTTTGATCTGTGCTTCTGCGGGGAAAGTTGATCCCAGCAAGGGAATATTTGAAGACTTTAAAGATTTAAAGATCCTAACCTGCCATGAATTAAACTTTGAAAAGTGGGAGGAAATTGGAGCACCTGGAGAAAGCCCACGTGGTTACGGAGAGAATACATAAACTCCTTACCGACAGCAGCGAGAATTCTACTGGGTTTTCTGGCATTGTAAAGCATTGCATGCACCACTTCGCTATTAGAGGTGTCATCTTGTACACCTCGATCAAGTCACCTCTCACCCTCCTTCGCTCCAAAGAGAAAATCCCATTGAACAAACAGCAGAGAAACAGGCTACTCAGAGATAAGATTAACTTTATTTCTCATGTGTAGCTTGAAATATCGAAAAGGACAGTGAAAATGCGTCATTTGCATCACCAACCAACGCAGCCCGAGGATGTGCTGGGGGCACAAGTGTCGCCGTGCTTCCAGCACCAACATAGCATGCCCACAACTCACTGACCCTAACCCGTAAGCCTTTGGAATGTGGGAGGAAACCAGAGCACCCGGAGGAAAGTGACGTGGTCACGAGGAAAACGTAAACACTCCCTATAGACAGCGGCGGGAATTGAACCCCGGTCACTGGTGATGTAAAATGTTACACAAACCGCTAAGCTACTGTATCGCCCAGGGATACCATTAAGATCAGGGACGAGGGAAGTAAATCAGGTCGCTGGCATTTCCTGAGGATGCGTGTGGAGACGCTGGATTGTGGACATTGTCCGGACCTGACAGTGGCAGGCTGAAAGTAAACTGATTATACCACCAGAGTAACAACCCAAAAACCTACAGCAACGTCTCCGATTTATTCTGGTGATGAGGGCTTGGCTAGAGAGGACAACGTTCCTCGCCCATTTCTATTGCTCTTGAGTTGGCGATGGAGATTTGGCTAGAGTCTTGTAATGAGTGAAGGCAATTTCCCGAAACTTGGTGCTAAGGAGGATGTAGGCACGGGAAGGGAAGAGGCGAAGAAATATGTCACAGATTTCTACAGATGATAGCGTGGAGAGTACTGTGACAGGTTGCTTCACCGACTGATATGGAGGGTGCACCACACAGGACAGGAGAAAGCTGCAAAGGGTTGTAAACTCAGCCAGCTATGTCACAGGCATGAGCCTCCCATCATCGAGGACATCTTCAAATGATGGTGCCTCAAGTAAGATGGCAGCCATCACAAAGGACCCTCACCCTCCAGGACATGCCCTCTTCTCATCACTACCATTGGGGAGGAGGTACAGGAGCCTGAAGACACTCACTGAACATTTTAGGAACAGCTTCTTCCCCTCTGCTGTCAGATTTCTGAACAGTCCATAAATCCATGAACACTACCTCATTATTTTGCTTTCCTTTAGCATTATTTATTTATTTTTATATGTCTCATTGTACTTAGAGTAATTTTTTTGTCTTGCACTGTACTGCTGTGTACTGGAGAGTATACTGACTGGCTCCATGACAGCCTGTTATGTGAACACCAATGCCCTTGAACAGAAACTCCTGCAGGAAATAGCAGGGCCCAGCCCTCCCCAGCACTGGGCACACCTACATGGAGCGCGGTCGCTGAAAAGCAGCATCCATCATCAGGGACCCCCAGCACCCAGGCCATGCTCTCTTCTCGCTGCTGCCATCAGGAAGGAGGTACAGGAGCCTCAGGACTCACACCACCAGGTTCAGGAACAGTTATTACCTCCTCAACCATCAGGTCCCACACCACCAGGTTCAGGAACAGTTACTACCCTCAACCAGCAGCCTCTTGACTTCACTCAAATTCACTCACCCCATCACTGAACTGTACTCACAACCTATAGACTCACTTTCGAGGACTCTTCATCTCCTGTTCTCAATATTTATTGCTTATTTATTTATTATTCTTATTTCTTCGTTTTATCTTTTGATTTGCAAAGATTGTTGTCCTTTGCACACTGGCTGTCCACCCTGTCAGTGCGGTCTTTCATTGATTCTATTAAGGTTATTGGATTTACTGATAATGCCAGCAAGAACACAAATCTCAGGATTGTACATTGTGACAAATATGTACTTTGATAATAAATTTACTTTGAACTTTTGAATTACCAAAGCAATAAACTTCACAACATACAGTATATCAGTGATAATAGATCTGATTCAGACATTAGGGCATTGTGAGGGAAAGTAACTTCACTCACCTTGGGGAAAATTGTGGTTTTCAGATGGTGAGAATGTGCTAAATGTAGATGTTTGCAGATTGTGGTGGGCTGCTTCATTGGACATGAGGAGGATTCATGGATGTACAATATATTAGAAAGCTATGTTTTACGCTAGCCGTTATTGAGGGAGAGAGAGAGGCTGAGGCAGTGTACAAGTCACGTTCCAGATCTTTGTTGAGATTCATGGTGTTCACTCTTCTCTCTGTGATGTTGAGTCTGCAAGAATGCACCCCCGCGCCCCCCCCCCCCGGTCTTTGTCCCGGCAGTGATTTGTCCTGGTACTATGACGAACTGATACCGAGGCTTTGGGCCCACTCCGGGCTGCTCTGGGGATTTGGATCTAAGGACTCCATTTGGTTTGGAATGCTGTTGTTGTTGTTCGTTTCTATTGTTTGCATGATTTGTGTTTTTTTTCTCTTTCTCTGTGCATTGGGGGTTGGTCTTCATATTTTTTTCTAATTGGATTCTTTCAGGTTTCTTGCTTTGTGGCTGCCTGTAAGTGAACAAATCCGAGGGCTGTATAATTCTTTCATAATAAATGTACTTTGAATCTTTGAATCTCCTTATGGGTCATAATGATAGAGACATAATCATAGAGCACTGCAACACTGAAACAGGCTCTTCAGCTCATCTAGTCTGTGATGATCTATAATTCTGCCTGGTCCTATTGATCTGGACCTGGACCATAGCTCTCCGTGCCACACCCCCCGCCCCCCCATCCGTGTACTTATCCAAACTTCTCTTAAATGTTGAAATCAAACACACATTCACCAAGTCCACTGGCAGCTCGTTCCACACTCTCACCACCCTCTGAGTGAAGGCGTTCCTCCTCATGTTCCCCATAAACATTTCACTTTCACCCTTAACCTATGACCTCTAGTTATAGTCTCACCCAACCTCAGTGTGAAAAAAGCCTGTCTGCATTTACTCCACCTCTACCGCTCATAATTTTGTACATCTCTACCAAATCCCCCCTCATTCTCCTATACTCTAGCAAATGAACTCCATATTTAAGAGGGAGTTAGATATGGCCCTTGTGGCTAAAGGAATCAGGGGGATGCAGGGAAGGCTGGTACAGGGTTCTGAGTTGGATGATCAGCCATGATTATACTGAATGGCGGTGCAGGCTCGAAGGGCCGAATGGCCTACTCCTGCACCTATTTTCTGTGTTTCTATGTTTCTAACCTATTCAATCTTTCCCTATAACTCAGGTCCTCAAGTCCTGGCAGCATCCTTGAAAATTTTCTTTGCACTCTTTCAAACTTATAGATATCTTTCCTGCAGGTAGGAGACCAGAAGTGCTCACAATATTCCAAATTAGGCCCTGGTAAAGACTTATATAACTTCAACATAACATCCCAACTCCTGTACTCAGTCCTCTGATTTGTGAAGGCCAATGTGCCAAAAGCTCTCTTTATGACCCTATCTACCTTCAAGGATTCCCGGATCCCTCTGCTCTACTCCAGTCCTCAACACCCTACCGTTCACTGTGTGATCTACTCGTGTAGTTCTGATCGCTCATTTGGTTTTCTGATTTCTGCTCCGTAGATCCCCAGGTACATCCTGACTCTGCACGAGCTGCTGGCTCACACACCCCACGAGCACGTGGAGCGGAAGAGTCTGGAGTATGCCAAGTCAAAGCTGGAGGAACTCTCACGGTTAGTAATGGCATCCAGCAATTCCCAGCCACCTCTGGCAAGTGACTGAAATCTGCTCTGCCCTTTCTCTGTAGCTGTTACACTTTATTCTACCTTCTCATATTGTTTTACATTGTATACCTATAGTATACCTCGATCAAATCCCCCTCATTCTCCCACGCTTCAGGGAATGAGGTCCTAACCTGCTTAACCTTCCCCGAAAACTCATCTCCTCAGTTCCCGCCAACATCCTGGTAAATCTTCTCCGCACTTTCTCAAGCTTATTGATATTGTACCTGTAGGTAGGTGACCAGGTTCTACCTGCAGGTAGCTGTGGAACATTACATTGTCAGACCGCTGGTCTACAAGTTTCATCGTGAGCTGTATTTGAAAGATAGAACCTATTGGAAGGGCTGAATAGTTTCCCCCTGTGCCGTACCATTCTCCCATTCTGTGAGTGTGGAGCCAATTGTGAAGTGGGATGCATGGCAGATGGTGATAATCTGGAAGTTACTCAGTTCTAGTTCTGAACGGCAGGCTCTGAGGGATGGCAGGCACAGTCTGGCCTGGAGTGGGATCCCAGACCCATACACAGACCTTGAGTTCCTTTTCTTATCAGAAGTTAATATAATGTGGGGACAACAGCTGGGTCGTGTGAATGTCTGACAGACTTGTCAAATGCTAGATTAAAAATTCCTCAGACTCGTTTTCTCATTGACATTGGACAGATATAAATCTTCGCCATAAAGTTAACAGCCAGTGAAACTGTCAAAGTGACCGTGCCACTCAAACTCCAGTAACCTGGAGCATCCGCCAACCTCCTGCTTTTCCCACAGATCAGAGGCAGCGGCTGCCTGCTCACACACAGTATGGACGGCACAGAAATGGGCCTTTTGCCCCATCTGGTCGATGCTGGCCAAGACCACCACTTAATCCAGTCCCATTTGCCTGCATTTGATCCCTATCCCTCTAAGCCAGGGGATCTTAACATTTTCTTACGCTATTGACCTCACTGACAGTCTGATGAAGCCTAGGGACCCCTTCACAGAATAACGTGTTTGAATATATAAAATAAAAGTACACAGGACTACAAAAGAAACCAATTATATTGAAATAGTTATCAAAATATTTTTTAAAATTGTGAAATGTGCTTCTTTATTAAAGCATATAATAACAAGACTATGCATTTAAAATATAGGCAAGTTAAAATTCAGTTTATTTTTAAAGACATCAGTGTAGAGACTGTTGTTGCTTAGGTTGAATAAGAACATCATGTCTTAGCAGGTAGGGCTAATACTACTGTTGTTTGTTGCCTACATTCGTCATTGAAGGAAATGCTAAATTTCAGTTAGAGATTAGTAAAAATAAAAACCATAAGACCATAATTCAGCCCATTGAGTCTCTTCCACCATTTCATCATGGCTGATCCCAGATGCCATTCAGCCCCAAACTATCGCTCCTCACCATATCCCTTGATGCCCCAGCCAATCAGGAATCTATCAACTTCAGCTTTGAGTATACCTATGGATCTGGCCTCCGCTGCAATCTGTGACAGGGCATTTCACACATTCACTACTCACTCATTTAAAAAATTCCTCTTTACCTTGTTGTAAAAGGTCACTCCTCTATTTTGAGGCTGTAACTTTGAGTTCTGGATACCCCCACCATAGGAAACATCCTCTCCACATCCATTCTATCTAGTTCTTTCAACATTCAGTAGGTTTCAGTGCGATTCCCCAACATTCTTCTAAATTCCAGTGAGTACTGCCAAACACTCCTCATCTGTTAACCCCTTCATTCCCGGAATCATCCTCGTGAACCTCCTCTTAACTCTCTCCAATGACAATGCGTGCAGCCTGACTCGTGTCTTATACAGCTTCAGCATTATCACTTTGTTTTTATACTCTATTCCTCTTGTAATAAATGCCAACATTGCATTTGGCTTCTTTACCACAGACTCAACCTGTAAATTAACCTTCTGGGAGTCTTACACGAGGACTCCTAAGTCCCTCTGCACCTCTGTTTTGAATTTTCTCCCCATTTAAATAATGGTCTGTACAATTGTTCCTTTTACTAAAATGCATTTTTCCCAATACAGCACTGTATTCCATCTGTATCCCATTCTTTCAATCTGTCCAGGTCCTGCTGCAATTGCATTGCTTCCTCAGCATCACCTACCCCTCCACCTATCTTTGTATCATTCACAAATTTTGCCACAAAGCCATCAATTCCACTACCTAAGTTATTGACAAACAATGTGAAAAATAGCAGTCCTAATACTGACCCCTGAGGAACACCACTAGTCACAGGCAGCCAACCAGAAATGGCCCCCTTTATTCCCACTTGCTGCCTCCTGGCCATCAGCCATTCCTCTATCCACGCCAGTATCTTTCCTGTAACACCATGGGATTTTACCTTGTTAAAAGCCTCATGTGAGGCACCTTATCAAATACTTTCTGAAAATCCAAGTAAATGACATCCAGTGCCTCTCCTTTCTCCACCCTGCTCGTTACTTCCTCGAAGAACTGTAACAGATTTGTCAGGCAGGGATTAGTTTTTTTTTTGGGGGGGGGATGATTTACTTGTTAGCCGGTTCGGGACATTATGGTGCAAAGGGCCTGTTCTTGTGCGGTACTTTTCTATGTTCTATGTATTCATGTAACTGATAGAGTTAAGAAGAAGGCCCTTCAGCCCATCAAATTGATGTTTCAGGCCAAGAACCTTTGTTCAGTCCTGATGAAGTGCCTCCGGCAAAAGCATCAGCTGTCTATTCCTTTCCGTAGATACTGCCTGATTTGCCGAGTTCCTCCAAAATTTTGTGTGTGTTGCTCGAGATTTTCAGCACCTTGTATTTAAATTTTAACAACAATTTCTAGTTCCTAAAAATATGCTCACTGCCCCCACTGGATGGAAATAAATAAAACCGCGGCTGGAGATTTCTGTGTCAGGGTGGATCATATTAATGGTGGTAAGTGAGAGCAACAGCAGAGTAATTTGTAGATGGAGCTGGAATGCCTGAGCTTTTCGGGATCAGCAGCTCTTGTCGAATGCCCACAGAGTGACAGGCACAATGGATCACCTCTCATAATGAGCTTGGAGGCACTGAGACAGATCTTCCTGCCTTCATCGCACAACCCAACTCCTCTTTAATACTTGAACAGTTCAAAATAAACACCAGTACAGTGAATATTGCTGGCTCCAGATACTGACTGGGAACAAGGAGAGTACCTGCAGATATCAACTACAGAGAGCACTTTGTGATTCCCTGCAAAGCCTGGTGCTCCTGAATGGATGGACAACTTCTGGACCAGTTACAGTTAGATCTGCTTCCAACGTATCTCCTTCCCCTCCCACCATCCAATCTCCACTCTCAAGCACTGACCAAAAACCATTTCTGACTATGGAATGAACTGCAGGAGGAAGTGGTTGAGGTAGGTGCAATGGTGTCACTTAAGAAGAACCATTATCCCACCATCGAGGATATCTTCAAAAGCCAATGCCCCAGGAGTCCTGAGGAAGGGTCTCAGCCCAAACTGTCAGTTTTATATCAATGCTACCTGACCTGCTGAGTTCCTCCAACATCTTGTGTGTGCCTTAGGAAGGCAAAATCCATCACAAAGGACCTTCATCATCCAGGACATGTCCTCTTCACATTACTACCATCAATGAAGAAGTACAGGAGCCTGAAGATACACGCTCAACGTTTCAGTCCTGATGTAGGGTCTCGGCCCAAAACATCGACTGTCTATTCTTTTCCATAGATGCTGCCTGACCTGCTGTGTTCCTCCAGCACTTTGTGTGCGTTGCTTTTTTTTAACTGAACAACCCCCTCTAGATGGTTCTGCACTCTGTGCTCTCTTCTTCCAGATTGGATCATGTTTCTTGCCTCCTTTCCTTCCTTCCTTTTCCAGCATCTGCAGAATCTCTTGTGTTTACAGTGTTTTAGGAACATCTTCTTCCCCCATCCATCAGATTTCTGAATGACCCATGAACACTACCTCACCACTCTGCTTTCTTTTTGCACTATAAATATTTTTATATATTCTTATGGTCATTAATTGTTAATTTTATGTATTGCACTGTAGCGCTGCCACAATGCAGCTAATTTCATGAGATTTGTCCGCGCTAATGAGCCTGGTTCTGATTCTGATAAGAAGTGCTTGGAGAGCTAAGTGGAGAGAAGGGGCTTGGCGGATATAGGCCAAATGCAGGAAACTGAGACCAGTTGGGTTGGCACCATGATCAGTATGGGCTGGTTCGGCTGAGGGCCTGTATCCATGCTATGTGACTTTGTTCCCTTTAACAGGAGCAACACCTTCCAAATTTACCCCTCCAATGCTCCACAGATTTGAGAGTCTGATCAGAGATGACGAATTGTTACTTCCACACATCAGATTGCTGTCATCCAAATTAGCAGTGGAAAGAGATTCAGGATCAGAATCAGATTTATCATCATCATCATTATGTGCTGTGTCGAATGACGTGGGCCATCGTCTTCCATGATCATGATTATTCTTGGCAAATTTTGCTACAGAGGTGGTTGGCCATTGCCTTCTTCTGGGCAGTGTCTTTACAAGACAGGGTGGCCCCAGCCATATTCAATACTCTTCAGAGATTGTCTGCCTGGTGTCAGTGGTCACATAACCAGGACTGGTGATGTGCACCGGCTGCTCGTATGACCACCCACCACCTGCTCCCATGGCTTCACGTGACCCTGATTGGTGGGTGGGGGTTGCTGAGCGAGTGCCACCCCTTACCCAAGGTGCAAGCTAGTGAAAGGAAGGAGCTCCTTACACTACCTTTGGTAAAGACGTATCTCCACCCCACCACCCACAGGTTTGTCACGGTTCAGAAATCTGATAGCGGAGATAAAGAAGCTGTTCCTCAAATGATAAGTGATTCCTGTACCTTCTCCCTGATGATAGCAATGAGACGAGGACACGTCCTGGGTGGTGAGGGTCCTTAATGATGGGTGCCGTCTTCTGGAGGAAAATGTCTTTGATTGTTGGGAAGGCTCGTGCTCACGATGGAGCTGGCAGAAATTACAAATTTTTACCGCATTTTCTGATCCTGTGCAGTGGCTCCTCCGGATCAAACAACCAGTCAGAATTCTCTCTACGATACATCTGTAAATATTTATGAGAACCTTTGGTGACGTACCAAATCTCCTCAAACTGCCAATGAGATATCGCCACCAGGATGCCCTCTTGCAACAGGAACATTTCCAAAAGGAAATTGGAGAAATACTGACAAGAAGAAGTTGCGGGGATGTGGGGAGAGAGCAGAATTGTGGGAGCACGGAGAGCTCTGTGCTGTCCAGCCCGTGACTTCACCCCGAGCTGGTCTTTTGCCCTCTGCTTAGGACTCATCTAGTTACTGTTAGTCTGCTCCAGCCAATGGAACAGCCTGATAGAATGAAGTTGAACAAAGTGACATTTCTACATGGAGAGGTTACCAGTGTCATTAATCAATTCAGGAGAAAGTGTGCAGCTCAGTCCCACAGGGAAAACTAGAAGGAAAGGCAGGAATATACACTCGGTGTCCAATTTATTAGTTACCCTGTACACCTGTCCATTAATGCAAATACCTAATCAGCCAATCATCTAGCTGCAACTCAGTGCATAACAGCATGCAGAAATAGCCAAAGGGTTTAGTTGTTCATCAGTATAGGAAAGAAATGTCAGCTCAGTGACTTTGACTGTGAAATGCTTGTTGGTGCCAAACGAGGTGGTTTGAGTATCTCAGAAACTTCAGATCTGCTGAAGTTTTCATGCACAGCAGTCTCTAGAGTTTACCGAGAACGGTGTTAAAAACAAGAAACATCCAGTGAGTGGTAGTTCTGTGGGCAAAAATGCTTTGTTACTGAGAGAGGTCAGAGGAGAACGGCCAGACTGGTTCAAGCTGACGGGAAGGCGACAGTAACTCAAATAACCACCCGTTACAACAGTGGTCAGCAGAAGAGCATCTCTGAATACACAACACGTGGAACCTTGAGGCGGATGGACTACAGCGGCAGAAGATTTATTCGGTACAGGAGGTAGCTAGTAAAGTGGCCACTGAGCACATTTCTGGGAAACTGTGATAAAGCCGTGGGGGAATAGACGGATGTGGAGTCAGGATAAGGAAAGGAGAGAGGGAAGAGGTTTGTGTGGAGCGTAAACATTTGCCTGAATTACCTGTTTCTCTGCTGCGAACTGGGGTTAATACAAATACTGAACAGTCAGACAATCAGGCTGTGGCTACGAGAAAAAAGTTAACAAGGTTTCTCTCTCCAGAGACCGTGTCTGATCTGCTGAGCGTTTCTAGAATTCTCTGTTCTTATTTGAGACTTCCAGAGTCCGCAGGTCTTTTTTTGATTTTCTAGCACAAATTATCATTGTTTCTTGCAACCTGTTGGGGACAGCTGGCTCCTAGAATGTGAACATTTTCAGTGCTGGACCACCTCCAGTAACGGGGAAGATTGATGTTTCTAACTTTAAGCTTCATGTCTCTCAGGAATGGAGTGTTGGGAAGGAAGGCGAGTCCCTCTCCACCCCCGTCTGTGGTAAACTGAGTCCCGGAGGTTCTAATGTAACACCGGTGTTTGATGGTGCTCTGAGTGTGGGGTAGGGGTTGAGTGATGTTCGATAAATAGCCGGGGGATTTTGTTGATTATCTGACGAGCCTGGGGAGAGATCTCCTAAAGATTCACCTCCCTACTGACGTGGGCTATATCTGGTCTCTCTCTCTCTCTGCGGGATACTCAGTAACCCACGGAGACGCGCTGCTAGAACAAGTCCCGGACTCGCAGCAGCTGCTGTGGAGTAAACAGTCTGGTTCTACATTCCGCTAGGCCACGGAACAAGAGTCTGTCATTATCTGGTAACGTGTCACACATTGGAGATTCTCAGGGTTACAGAATCCGGAGTCCTGCCCCCTCAGGTACTGCAGAAGCTGAGAATGACAGGGACAGTGAGGAGGCAAGTGGGGCAAATGCTGGCTGACATTAACAACGGACAAAAAGATCTGCATTTCTGTAGGAATCCTCGCCTGCTTTATACAGCCGGAGACTGTTGTGATATAACAAGCCCGGCAGCCAGTCAGCGCACAGAAGTTTTCCACGAACACCAATGTGGTAATGGCCAGAAAATAAGCCTTTGGAGATCAAGTAAGGGTTAAACATCAACCAACATCCAGCACATCTTCCAGATACACGACCACAAAATTCCCACCGCTGTCCGTAAGGAGTTTGTACGTTCTCCCCGTGACCGTGTGGGTTTCCTCTGGGTGCTCCCGTTTCCTCCCACATTCCAAACAAGGACATACCGGTTGGTAGGTTAACTGGTCATTGTAAATTGTCCTGTGATTAGGCTGGGGTTAAATCGGGGGGGGGGGTGCAGATCGAAGGGCTGGAAGGGCCGGTTCCACACTGATCTCAATAAATAAATGAATAGATAAAAGAAGGCGGCAGAATGGGGTTAAGAGGGATAATAAATCAGCCACGATGGAATAGCGGAACAGACTTGGTGGGCCGAATGGCCTAACTCTGCTTCAATGTGTTATGGTCTTATTAAGGACCCTCACCATCAGGACACAGCCCCTTCTCATTACCACCGCCAGGGAGGGGCTACAGGAGCCTGAAGACACACACTCAATGTTTCAGAGACAGCTTCTTCCCCTCCGCCATCCGATCTCTGAACGGTCCGTCAGTCCTTGGACATGATCTAACTGTTCTGTTTTATCCCCCACAACCCCGACTTAACCCTAGTCTGATCACAGGACAATTGACAATGACTAGCTAACCTTCCCAGTACACCTTTGAACAGTGCGATGAGACCCGAGCACTTGGGGAGAACCCACACATTCCAAGGGGAGGACGTACAGAGGGCGCCGGGACGGAACGCTGAACTCCGACACCCTGAGCTGTCATAGTGGTGTGCTGACCACGGCACCATAGGTCAGAGATAAACCTGATTCTGGGAATGATGTCCTGATTACTTACAGAACAGCGTCAGGGGCTTTGGTAGCCGCTCAGGACAGGAAACAGGGATTAGTGACAGAGATCAGCAGCAATAGCCCCCCCACCCCACCAGGACCCGTGCTCAGCCCCTGGGGTGGGAAATGAACTCACGAACTTCTAGCTGAGGGGCAGCTGGGACCGTATGACTGGCGTGGTGCAGAGGCACCGAGGAGCATCGCAAATTTACGAGATGGTGGAACGTAGTGCAGGACTCCTCCCGATCGCAGTGATGTGAAGGAGCAGGTAAGCTCCCCGTGGCTGGATCGGTGTGGCCGATTGACTGGGTGGGAGTCCACGACCCACTCGGATACGCCCCTCTTCCCTGCTGCCGCTAGGAATATTGGGGGCAAGATAGGTCAGCGCCGGAATGGGTGGCAAAGCTTGAGGGCTGCCCCCATCTCATCGTTAGCTTGTGCTGGTCGCTAATGCAAACGACGCACTTCACCGTGTTCTGTGAGGTACTTGTGACAGAGAAATAAATCTGAATCTGATCAGAATCTCAATTCCAGAATATCCATGGAGTTTCCCACTACTCAGGTCTGCCCTAGATTTCACTGTTGGTTCCTGGGAGTCTGGTGAGTGGTGACATCGGGACAAATGCCCACACCCCCTCCCTCCTCCTCCCCAACCTCCTTACTCCCTTCAACCCCTCACCCCCTGCACCCCCTCCCTCCAATCCCCTTAACCCCTCAACCCCTCACTCTCACCCTCTCATCCCCTCACCTTCTTTACCCCTCCCCCCACTCCGCCCTCCCCACCACTTCCCCTCCCCCCACTATCCCCCTACTATCCCCCTACTATCCCCCTCAGCCCTTGCTTTCCTGCACTGTTAAGACGCCGCTGTCGAGATATTGGAAAGTTTTTTCATGCAGAATCCAACACACATCGATTCATTATTTGAATCATTGTGTAATTCGTTTGCAATTGATTTGTAATTGCAAACTATCTGCTGAAAGGTTAATTTGTGGCTTCTCTCTTGACCTGCTGAAGTAAGACAGACCATAAAATGGTGGCTAGTTCTGATACTAAATCTAATGACAAAACATTCCGGTAATTAGCTGGTAATGTGAAGTGGGAACATCGATCTCCGTTAGGAGACTGATTGGAGTAGCAACGAGTTATCACAGCCAAACACAGATGAGAAACATGGAACATCAACACAAGAGAATCTGCAGATGCTGGAAACCCAGAGAAACACACACCAAGTGCTGAAGGAACTCAGCAGGCCAGGCAGCATTTATAGAGAAGAATAAACGGACAACGTTTCAGGCTGAGACTGAGGTGTCTTGGAAAGTGACACAGGGTAGAATTCTGACTAAGTAAGACCTTAAACCATAGGTGCAGAATTAGATCATCTGGCCCATCGAGTTTGCTCCAACATTCACATTCTATCATTGCTGACTTATTTTCACTCTCCACCCCATTTTCCTGCCTTCTATCTGTAACCTCTGAAACTCTTACTAATCAAGAACCTATCAACCTCAGCCTTAAATAGAGTAGATTCCAGTTAATTGGGACACATGTGGATCAGTAGATTTTGGCCCAATTAAGCAACTGTTTGGCCCAATTAAGCAACTGCTGCAATTAACCTAAGTTACACAAATAGTTAAAAAGATATAAGAAAGATAAACTGAGTAACAAGTTGGGTATTTAAATGAAATACAGAACAAATTAGAACACTACCAATACCTCTGCAGCACTTTAAAACTGTGTATTAGTTCCTGATAGTCATTAACGGAGGAATTCATCTGCCGTGTTCTTTTGATTGACTGTATAAGAAAAAAATCAGCACAGACACCCAGTGTAGATAATGGACTCCCTTCACACAATGCTATCAACAACTGCATCCTCTAAATCTTCATTTTCTTTGTAAATTTCAAGATGATTGTCAATATCTTCAAATTCTTTGTAGTTCTGAATTTGTTGAAATAGTGAAATCATTTCATTTTTTCTCTCATCATTTTTGACATCTCTAAGCCTGAATGCTTGAAACCACAGTGAACAAAACGGTTTGGAATTGTCTTACTACTTATTACTCACCAATTATCAGTGATAAATATTGCTGCTTTTGAACACAAAGACATGCAACTAACACTATTTAAAAATTATTCACTCCAAGTTTGGTGTAATATCTAACAGCCACACAAGTGCACAGGACTGACACTAGTTAGAAGCTGTTGGGCAACAGTCTCCTGTCCCAATTAAACAGCATAGCATCCCAAGTAAATGAAGGAAATCACACCCATTTTCTCAACTAGTTTTTGTTCTTTAAGTGGCTGCTCGATTAACCAATGGCCCAATTAACCAGAATCCATTGTATACACAACGACTTGGCCTCCACAGCCATCCGTAGCAATGAATTCTACAGATTCACCACCCTCTGGCTAAAGAAATTCCTCCTCATCTCTGTTCTGAAGTGACGTCCTTCTATTCTGAGGCTGTGCCCTCTGGTCTTAGACTCTCCCGATATTGGAAACATCCTCTGCACATTCACTCTATCTGCATCTTACAATATTCGCTCAGTTTCAATGACCTCTCCCCTCATTCTTCTGAACTCCAGTGGAACAGGCCAAGGGTCATCAAACAGTCCTCATGTGGTAACCCTTTCCATTCCTGGTCCATTCTCATGGATCTCCTCTGGCCCCTCTCCAATGCTACCATATCCTTTCTTAGATAAGGATCCCAAAACTGATACTCCAAGTGTGGTCTGACCAAAGCTTTATATGGAGAGTGTTTAATGGCTCTGTATTCACAGGAATTCAGAAGAATGAGGGGCGACCACACTGAAACCCTTCGAATGGTGAAAGGCCTTGATAGAGCAAGTGTGGAGAGGATGCTTCCTTTGGTGGGAAAGTCTAAGATCAGAGGACACAGCCTCAGAATAGAGGGGTGTCCTTTTAGAACAGAGATGAGGAGGAATTTCTTTAGCCAGAGAGTGGTGAATCTGTGAAATTCTTTGCCACAGGCTGTGGAGGCCAAGCTTTTACGTATATTTAAGGCAGAGGTTGATAGATTCCTAATTGGTCAGGGCATGAAGGGATACGGGGAAAAGACTGGAGATTGTGGCTGAGAGGAAATTAGCCTAATTCTGCTCCAATACCTTATGGTCTTACAAGGACTCAGTATTACATCTTTGCTCTTATATACTAATCCTCTCAAAGTGACTGCTTGGTTGTTTGGTGACATGGATGTAATTGGATAGACTAGTTGGGCTGCATGGACCTGTTACCATAATGTATCTTTGAGTAAAATGAATAAATTTGGTTCCAGTGGCCATCAACATCCTGGCAGTGTTGGTGCTATGGATGGGCTGGACAGTAAACTCATCTGTAATCCTCTTCCTTGTGTCCTTCATCCGGAAAATCTGGCCATCTCAGGAGGAGATCTCTTCTCCTGCCCTCTGGCTGGCGGGAGCTATTTCACCTCTGGGTTGACCCAGAACCCACCACATCCACTCATCTCCCACAGAATTCCCAACCAAACCCTCAGCCCCACCCACCCACGAGATTTTTAAAAAAGCCAACGAGATTAGCTTTGTTTGTCACACGCACATTGAAGCATACAGCAAAATGTGTCATTTGCATCCACAGCCAACACAGTCCGCGGATGTGCTGGAGGCAGCCTGCAAGTGTCGCTCCACCTCCGGCAAAGACGTAGCATGCCCACATTTCACTCACCCTAACCCGTACACCTTTGGACCGTGGGGGGAAACTGGAGCACCCAGAGGAAACCTACACGGCCACGAGGAGAACGTACAAACTCCTTACAGACAGCGATGGGGATTGAACCTCGATCGATGGCACCCTAGAGCACTATGCTGACCACTATGCTACTCTGCAACCTAGTGAGCGTTACCAGCGTTACTGTCCAGTGCAGTCACCCATTGGCACCTAATTATTTACTTTAACTTGGAGGCGCGGCACGGTAACAGACGCTTCCAGTCCAACGGGCCCACGCCGAATTACAACCACGTGACCGAGTAACTGGAAAGGAAGGGGGAAGAAGCCAGTGAGAAGATGGGGGGAGGTGAAGGAGTACAGTCCTACAGGTAATAGGTGAGGAGGAAGGTGGATGGGTGGAGCAGGGGGATGAAGTGAGAAGCCGGACGAGATGAAGGGCTTCTTTCCCCTTCCTTTCGAGTTCTGATGAAAGGTCTCGGCTCAAAGTACTGACTGCTTATTCCCCTCCAGCAGAGTTTCTCCAGCGTGTGTGTGTGTGTCGCTCTGGATGTCCAGCATCTGCAGAATCCCTTGTTTGTCCATCATTATGATGTCACATCTTTTCATGGCCATTTGGAAAAGGAGGTTCCTCACACTGCTGTCAATAATTGTACAATTAACAAGAAAAGTATTCAAAGTAAATGAAAAACGAATAATGGTTCCGAAATTCCACAGCACCCTCAAGGGGTCACACTCAGGGAAGTCAGGTCATGTAGGGGCATGAGTCAGGAGCCGGAGGAGGCACGTGGCCTCTCCACTGAGTGTCCCAGAGCCTCTCTGCCATCTTTACAGGGATGGCATCAAGACTTAAGACCTTGGTGGGCCCAGATCTGGAGTATTGTCTGCAGTTCTGGTCACCTACGTACAGGAAAGATATTGATAAGATATTAATAAGCGCAGAATCAAATATCGCCATGATGATTGTACGCTCTAGTATCGATTGTTTGGCGACAATAAAGTATAAAGTATCCGATGTCATAAAGATTGAAAGAATGCAGAGAAAAATTACAAGGATGTAGCCGGGACTAGAGGACCTGAGTTATAGGGAAGGGTTAAATCAGTTAGGACTTTATTCTCTAGAACATAGGACAATGAGAGAAGATTTGATCGCAGGATACAAAATTATAAGGGGTATAGATAGGGTAAGTGCAAGCAGGCTTTTTACACTGGGGTTGGGTGAGACTAGAACTGGAGGTCAAAGGTTAAAGGTGAAAAGTGATATATTTATGGAGAACCAGAGGGGGATCTTCATCACTCAGAGGGTGGTGAGAGGAAGCAGGTTTGATTTCAATATTTAAGAGAATTTTAAATAGGTACATGGATAGGAGAGGTATGATTATGCAAAACATCTTTTGCACATTGCTTGTTTGTCAGACTTTATGCATAGTTTTTCATAAATTCTGTTTTATTTCTTTTTTTCAGAATCAGGATCAGGTTTAGTATCACCAGCATATGTTGTGAAATTTGTTATCTTTGCAGCAGTAGTACAGTGCAATGCATAATAATAGAGAGAAAAAAGGTAACTGAGAATTATAGTAAGTATATAATAGTTAGATTAAATAAGCAGTGCAAAAAATAGGAAATAAATGAGTAGTGATGTAGTGTTCATGGGTTCAGTGTCCATTCAGGAATCGGATGGCAGATGGGAAGAAGCTGTTCCTGAATCGCTGAGTGTGTGCCTTCAGGCTTCTGTACCTCCTCCCTGACAATAACAATGAGAAGAGGGTACATCCTGGGTGGTGGGGGTCCTTAATGATGGATGCTGCCTTTCCAAGGCATTGTTCCTTGAAGATATCCTGGATACCATGGAGGACATTTTCCTGTAAATGCCGGCAAGAAAATGAATCTCAAGGTAATATATGATGATTTATACGTACATTGATAATAAATTTACTTTGAACTTTGACTTTGACTAGTGGTCTGGGGTTGTGATGTCTGGGCTCTTGCTTTAGAGGCAGAGACTGACGAACCTGCTTTTCTGACAATCCATGTATCGGGCTTGGGAATCGAAACATCTTCAAAGAAAATGTAAAACAAATACACAATTCAGTCTCCAACTAAAGCATAGAGAATTCTGTTTATTTATTTATCTCCCTCTTCAAAGAGAATTTTATTAATAAATGCACACATTTCAATTGCAAATCTAGACCCTTGGTTGAGAGGGAAATTGATTGTAATGGTTTACAAATTAAATTATTGCCAGTGGGCCCTGGGTGAGCAGGAAAGATTAATTTGCCCTGTAGTGAAGCTGTTGTAACAGCCTGTGTTGAACACAGCGCCTATTATTCACATCGTAAATAAGGAACTTACATAAACTGTCCTCACAATCACGTTAGTGTGTGTATCTATCAGATTTGTATTTAATCCAGGGCCCTTCACATTGCCCAGTCCACGGCTCACAGTTATCCCTCCTGCCGACTGTTCCGTGGGCTATTGACCACAAGAGAAATCCCCAGACTACTTCGGGGGGGACGGCCGCCTACCTTCAGGGCAGATGGGGGGGATTGGTATCCAATATCAGGCAGAACTCTTCGAAAAAAGCCACAGGCTCAACATTGACCGAGGCCACACGATCGAGAGAACAGGGCCATAGAATTATGAAGGCTGTTGATAAGTGGTCCTCGGGGTGTGTGTTAGTTTTTCCTGGGAATGTGTCGGCATTTCCAGGGGATACTGGGAAGAGTGTCAGTACTTACAGGGGTCCCAGGGAGTGTGTCAGTACTTACAGGGGTCCCAGGTAGTGTGTCAGTGTTTACAGGGGTCACAGGGAGTGTGTCAGTGTTTACAGGGGTCACAGGGAGTGCGTCAGTATTTATAGGGCGTACTGGGGAGTGTGACAGAATTCATGGAGGGTCTCAGGGTGTGTATCAGTATTTACAGAGGTCACACAGAGTGTATTAGTATATACAGAGGGTCCTGCAGTGTGTATCTGTGTTTGGGGTGTATGGGGTGTCAGGGAGGGATAGCACCTCTGGTGGGAGAACATGTTGCGTCCTTTTCAAGGTGGTTTGTCCACCTTTGGTCCCCACCTGGCACTCAGCTCTCACCTGTGGTTCCCCATAGCTGTTTGCATGCGACAGCAGCCACACCCCGGGTAACAGCTTCGACAAGCCGGCTAAACCAGGTGAGGGTAGCCGACGGGTCTCAAACCCTCAGTGAGATAGGGAGTTGTCTATCCCAGCATGTGAAGACAGACTCTGGCGGACTGAGCGGACAAGACCAATGGAAGGTCCAATGGTCAAGAAGGCGGTCTCTGCAAGCGTCGTGGAACGTGTAGAGCAGGAGAAGACACAGAAGATGTCCTGGTCATCTACTGCGCCTAGTCCCATCTCCAGCCGTCTCGACTCTGTATTGCCACTGGATCCAGATGGGAATTGGGAAGAGAGAGTGAGGCCGACACTGCGCAACTCTCCCTCACTTAAATCCAAATCATGGGCTAGTCTCGACACCATCATAATGGTGTCGAGATCTTCATCGATGTCAACGATGGACAAACAATATCTGTGTTTACAGGGGTTCTGTGGAGGGTATCAGTTGTTACAGACGGTCCTGGGGTGTATCAGTATTAATGGTGTTCCCAGGGAGTGTGTCAGTATTTACAGGGAGTGACAGGGAGTGTGTCAATATTTATAGGTGCCAGGGAGTACATCAGTATTTACAGGGGGTCCCGGGGAGTGTGTCAGTATTTACAGACAGTCCCGGGGATTGTATCAATATTTACAGGGGTGCCCAGGGAGAATATCCGTATTTACAGGAGGTTCTGGGAAAGTGTATCAGAATTAACAGATGGTCCCAGGGTGCGTATCAATATTTACAGGGGGTAGTGTGTCAGTATTTATAGGGGTTTCCGGAAAGTTTGTCAGTATTTACTGAGGGTTCCTAGGATGTGTGTCAGTTTATCGAAAGGGTCTGTGGGTAATTACTATCTCTGCCTCAGGTTCATCTATGTGGATGCTAATGAGGGGACTGACCCTGGCTTGGAAAGGTCAGTGCCGGGGGACCACACAGGCTGGAGGCACAGATGTGATGACCCCATCACCCAGGGGCAGACGCTGAGCTCACTGTCCTTTCACGCTCTTCATCACATCCTCCGGGAGGGCTGCTAGCAGCTCTCTCACCCCATCTAGAGGAATCTCCTCACCAAACATCGCTGGAGTCAAATGCTCTGAAATCCATTCCCAAACACAGAAACAAATTCTCCCTTCTTTTCTTTATTTCCCTTTTCCAATGTTCAAAGTAACTTTATTATCAAAGTATGTATGTTACAACATACTACCGCGAGATTCATTTTCTTGCAGGCATTTACAGGAAAATTAGAGAAATACAATAGATTTACATGTGATTAATAAATCTAAATCTGAATCAGAACCTACAGGAGCCCAAACACTCAAAAGATGAGAAGCTGTGCAAATAAAATAATACTGAGAACATGAGCTGTAGAGACCTTGACAGTGAGTCTGTAGGTCATGAAATCACTTCACTGTTGAGGTGAATGAAGCTATCCACACTGGTTCGGAAGCCTGATGGTTGAGGGGTAATAACTGCTCCTGAACCTGGTGGTGTGGGACCTGATGGTTGTAGGGTAATAACTGTTCCTGAACCTGGTGATGTGAGACCTGATAGTTGAGGGGTAATAACTGTTCCTGAATCTGATGGTGTGGGACCGGATGGTTGAGGAGTAATAACTGTTCCTGAACCTGGTGGTGTGGGACCTGATGGTTGTAGGGTAATAACTGTTCCTGAACCTGGTGGTGCAGGACCTGATGGTTGAGGGGTAATAACTGTTCCTGAACCTGGTGGTGTGGGACCTGATGGTTGTGGGGTAATACCTGTTCCTGAACCTGGTGGTGTGGGACCTGATGGTTGTAGGGTAATAACTGTTCCTGAACCTGGTGGTGCAGGACCTGATGGTTGAGGGGTAATAACTGTTCCTGAACCTGGTGGTGTGGGACCTGATGGTTGTGGGGTAATACCTGTTCCTGAACCTGGTGGTGTGGGACCTGATGGTTGTAGGGTAATAACTGTTCCTGAACCTGGTGGTGTGGGACCTGATGGTTGAGGAGTAATAACTGTTCCTGAACCTGGTGGTGTAGGACCTGATGGTTGAAGGGTAATAACTGTTCCTGAACCTGGTGGTGTGGGACCTGATGGTTGTAGGGTAATAACTGTTCCTGAACCTGGTGGTGTGGAACCTGATGGTTGAGGAGTAATAACTGTTCCTGAACCTGGTGGTGTGGGACCTGATGGTTGAGGGGTAATAACTGTTCCTGAACCTGGTGGTGTGGGACCTGATGGTTGTGGGGTAATAACTGTTCCTGAACCTGGTGGTGTGGGACCTGATGGTTGAGGGGTAATAACTGTTCCTGAACCTGGTGGTGTGGGACCTGATGGTCGAGGGGTAATAACTGTTCCTGAACCTGGTGGTGTGGGACCTGATGGTTGAAGGGTGATAACTGTTCCTGAACCTGGTGGTGTGGGACCTGATGGTTGAGGGGTAATAACTGTTCCTGAACCTGGTGGTGTGGGACCTGATGGTCGAGGGGTAATAACTGTTCCTGAACCTGGTGGTGTGGGACCTGATGGTTGAAGGGTGATAACTGTTCCTGAACCTGGTGGTGTGGGACCTGATGGTTGAAGGGTGATAACTGTTCCTGAACCTGGTGGTGTGGGACCTGATGGTTGAAGGGTGATAACTGTTCCTGAACCTGGTGGTGTGGGACCTGATGGTTGAGGGGTAATAACTGTTCCTGAACCTGGTGGTGTGGGACCTGATGGTTGAGGGGTAATAACTGTTCCTGAACCTGGTGGTGTGGGACCTGATGGTTGTGGGGTAATACCTGTTCCTGAACCTGGTGGTGTGGGACCTGATGGTTGAAGGGTAATAACTGTTCCTGAACCTGGTGGTGTGGGACCTGATGGTTGAGGGGTAATAACTGTTCCTGAACCTGGTGGTGTGGGATCGGATGGTTGAGGGGTAATAACTGTTCCTGAACCTGGTGGTGTGGGACCTGATGGTTGAGGGGTAATAACTGTTCCTGAACCTGGTGGTGTGGGACCGGATGGTTGAAGGGTAATAGCTGTTCCTGAACCTGGTGGTGTGGGACCTGAGGCTCCGATACTTCCTGATGGCAGCAGTCAGAAGAGAGCATGGTTTGGATGACAGGGGTCTTTGTTGATGGATGCTGGTGTCTTGTGGCATTGCTCTATGTAGGTGTGCTTTGTGGTAGATATTAGTTACCCAGTGGAGTTTACCTAGTTATTACTGTGTCACATTATTGCAATAACTCAGGATTGCACCACTCACAGTTCTTACAGTTAGTGGTTTCAAGTTATAACACAGCCACCTCACGGAAGGCACTCAGCCCAGAAACACTGCACTGTACCCGTGGACAGCGTGTGTTGCTTCTCCAGGGACACACGGCCACAGACATATCCCCAGAGAAGAAGCAGACAGTCGGTTTATGGCAGTGCCCCCAGCTGACCGCTGCCTGGACCTGTGAATAGCCGGTTTGGCCAAGCCTAGGGGCAAGATGATCAGGAGATCCTCCTGGGCAGCCCACCCCCACCCCCATGCCAGGTGACCATAGATGAGGAGCGTGGGGCTGATGTGTAACCAGAACAGGGGAGCAGCCGTTTCAGGTATTCCAAGGGAGAAAGGAATTTTCTGTATACAAATTAACAGGGACACGCCACACAAAACTCTATCACCTACTGAATATTGAAAAGCCTGCATAGAGTGGATGTGCAAAGGATGTTTCCTACAGTGGAGGGGTCTATGACCAGGAGGCACAGCCTCGAAATAGAAGGACATCCCCTTACAGCAGCAATGAGGAGGAATTTCTTTAGCCAAAAGATGGTGAATCTGTGGAATTCATTGCCACAGGCACCTGTGGAGGCCAAGCCATTGGGTATATTTAAAGCAGAGTTTGATAGGTTCTTGATTAGTCAAGGTGTCAAAAGATACGGGAAGAAAGCAGGAGAATGGGATTGAGAGGGAAAATAAATCAGCCATGCTGGATTGACCGAGCAGACTCAATGGGCTGAATGGCCTAATTCTGCCCCTATGCCTCATAATCTTATGGTCTATGGCTGCAGTCTCCTGTGTCTGCACACTCCCCGGCTGAACCAGATCTAAGGGCATACAAGAGATCCTGCCTGGACTGGAGGGCCTGAGTTTGGCCACACTGAATCTTTATTTGCTGGAGCGTAAAAGAACGAGAGGAGATTTGACAGAGGTATACAAAATTATGAGGGGTGTAGATAGGGGAAATGCAAGCAGGCTTTTTCCATTGGGGTTGGGTGAGACTTGAACTAGAGGTGATGGGTTAAGGGCGAAAAATGAAATATTTAAGGGGACCTGAGGTGGAACTTCTTCACTGAGAGGGTGGTGAGAGTGTGGAACGAGCTGCCAGAGGAAGTGGGGGATACGGGTTCGATTTCAACACTTAAGAGAAGTTTGGATAAGAACATTGTTGGGAGTGGTATGTAAGGCTATGGACAAGATGTAGGTCGATTAACTACAAAGAGAAAGAGGTTGGCACAGAGTAGATGGGCTGAAGAGCCTGTTTCTGTACTGTAGAGCTCGTTGACTATGACTCTATAATGCTCACATTCAACCAGCGAATGATTAGCTCTACCCCTTGAAGCCCTGGATGTGGTGTCAAACTGGAATCTGCTCCCTGCCCCCATCTGAATAATAAGGACAAAACCATGAGATATAGGAGCAAAATTAAACCAATTAACCCATCACATCTAGCCTGCCATTCCATCATGGCTAATTTATTATCCCTCTCAATCTCTTTCTCCTGCCTTCTCCCCAAAACCTTTACTATTCAAGAACCTATCAACCTATGCTTTAAATACACCCAATGACTTGGCCTTCACAGACGTCTGTGGCAATGAATTCCACAGATTCACCACCCTCTGGCTAAAGAAACTCCTCCTCGTCTCTGTTCTAAAGGGACGTCCTTCCATTCTCAGGCCGTGTCCTCTGGTCCTGGACTCCTCCGCTATGGGAAACATTGGCGTTATCTCTTTCAGCTGCACATTCTGCGTTCCATCAGAAACGGCTGAATGAGCAGAGGCAGATCTTAGCTAGTAGAGACTGGGTGACACAATTACACTTGACAATGTCTCTTTCTGGAGACAATCAATGCATTCTACACAATATTCATTAGATCGCCCAACTGTAAGTCCCCAGGTTGTGGGCTGAAGCAACTTCTCCTAATTGTCATGATGGGGCCTGTCAGCTCCTGTTGTCCAGAAACCTCAGTTCAATCAAGCACATTCATCAATCTTCCTCCTGCATTTCAGCGAAAAAAAAAATCTCATGGCTGCCGTTGCTATAAATAATAAAACCTTCAGGCAGTGAGAGACTTGCAAGGAAAGGTGACTGCAAAATCAGGGCTTGAGCCGAGCTTTGCACTGAGTCTCTGTGTGACAAGGAGCGGTGACGAGATTAGCCCCTGTGGAATTTCAGTAAACTCGGCTTTTTTGCAAGGAGCCTGCTTTAAATTCAGCTCCGCAACTGGATCTTGAGATTGTGGATGTGTGTTTATGAGCCGATAACTCCCGCATTACAGGCAGTCTCTCTGAACAGAATGGGTAATGTGCATAAACACAGACAGCAAACTCAATGGGTAGGAGGCAGCACACTCAAAATGCTGGAGGAACTCAGCAGGTCAGGCAGCTTCTATGGAGGGAAATAAACAGTTGACGTTTCAGGCTGAGACTCTTTGTCGGTACTGGAAAGAAAGGTGGGGGGGAACTACATGACCTGCTTATTTCCTTCAGCATTTTGTGTGTTTGTGGCATATCAGGCAGCATCCTTTGCCGTTTCTTCAGCATTTTGTCTGTTTCTTTTTCCCGAAGCCAAGTTGCCTAGCTCGACGCTCAGCCCAGATGGAAAGCATACCAGGAGCCGGCCGGATTCGAACCCAGGACCACTCGCCTCGAAGTCTGGTGCTGATGCCACTACACCACCAGCTGCCATTTCTGTGTGATGCTCAAGACCTCCGGCGATCGGCAGGATCTCTTGTGTCTTCGATGGGTGCTGAGCAGCGGGGGGAATGTTTAGTCGTGCAGTTCGCCTTCCGAGGGTCCAATACACAGACTCAGGGGACCATCACCTCATCGTGGTGAGGAGGCTTGTGAGTTCCCGAGCTCCAGAGAGCGATGCCATCTGGAGTTTAGCTCCTGGTAGGGTCACCCATGGCGGTAAGGTCAAGGGGGATGTTCCAGACAACCATCAATCCGACCAAGACCTCAACGGTGGACCTTGCAGGAGGTGACAACACAGCACAACAGCAGTGAAGGTGGAGTAAGGCTGCAGCAGTGAAGGGTCCCCGGTCGTCTTGCATTCCATATCACTGGACCCTGACCCCAATCTGTCAAGGACCGTGTGATGCCTCGCACAGGTATTCTTTATTAAGGGAACCCACCTTAACATCCTGGATTATGTAAATCCCAGGTCAGCCTCGACAGTCTCCTGAGGACCTAGCAATAGACAATCCCTGAGGAGAACATCTTTCTCATCTGGAGTGATGGCAATATTACCATCCAAGGGCTGAAAGCCAACATGATTATGGGTAGGTTACAAGTGGGCTGCTAGTGATGTGACCCCACCAAGTTATTGTCCATGTTTGATAGTTGGTGCAGTTTATTATACACTAAATATCTATATTGCCATCTGTACAGTAACTGATTTCAGGAGGGCAAAGGCAGAACATACACCAGTTCTCATCGAGGGATCAGCTGGGAAAAGGGTGAGCAGCTTCAAGTTATCAATTTATTTGAAAATACGGGGCCCAACGAGCCGCCCCCACACCCCAGCAACTTGCAAGAAAATGAACTTTGGGTAAATCATGGTGACATATACAGTGTGAAATTTGATCATAAATTTACTTTGAGCTTCGACCATTCCAGTAAAATGTTGACTTGCAGGTCGCCATTTACTTTGTTATTGCGCTGAAATAACAACAGTAATTCTGAACATTATTGAAAAACAAAAGCATATAGCAGGTCCTGGTGCAATTATCTCCTGCTTTCTAACCTTGTCTAATCTATAGTGGGTCTTACCTCCAAGACACTGAGCAGGATCAGTTGGGCAACCTCAGTATCGAAAGCGGTGTGAAATCGTTCATTATCCGGTGGTTTCAGTCCTTTCCCCACTAATGATAACGATTCATGTGAGCCACTGAGTATCTTAATTAGATCACAGACTGTAATGACTGCACAACATACATCACGCTCTGTATAAACAATCTGAATTCCGCCTTTAGAATACAGAACATGAACCCTCCCAGGTATCTGTATTTATTAAGGAACTGGATGGCTCATTGATACCGAACTGTGGTGACACTGAATCATCTGTATGCTTCAATTAGATCAGACAATGAAGACAAGGCTTCCATAACACTGCAGAGAAGCCAACTGAACATTTCATTTAGATCACAGCCTGTAATCACCCTGGTCTTCACTGCTTCATCAATTACTAAACCCCTTGATAAGGAGAAGATTCCAGAATCTATTAGAACCCAGAACATTACAATACCGTACAAGCCCCTTGGAGTGGTGGGGCGGGAATGCATCTCCACCAGAGGCTCCTTCTCTCCACTGGCCTGCAGATCACCCTCAGGCAAGGTGTAGCACCTGCTCAGCTTCCCCGCCACCCCAATCAGGGTCATGTGAAGCCCATGGGTGGATGGTCGTGTGAGCGGCCGATGGATATCACAAGTCCTCGTTACGTGAGCATGGATGCCAAAACCTCTGAAGAGTGTTGATAGTGGCTGGGGTCACCCGTCTGGTAAAGACACTGCCTATGCTCACCCACGTCATTTGACATGGCACATAACGAACAAACAGGCCCTTTGATCCATGATGTTGTGTCGACTTTTTCAACTACTCTAAGATCAATCTAACCCTTCCCTGGAGTGGTGTATCATTGTCATCGTTACGTATCATGTTATATTATGTGGGCAATCACAGTCCTTCTGTGACCATGATTGTTCTTGACAGATTTTTCTACAGAAGTGGTTTGCCATTGCCTTCTTCTAGGCAAAGTCTCTACAAGGCAGGCAATCCCAACCATTACCAATACTCTTCAGAGATTGTCTGCCTGGTGTCAGTGGTCGCATAACCTGGACTTGTGATGTACACCGGCTGCTCATACGACCTGCTCCCATGGCTTCGCCTGACCCTGATTTGGGTCTGAGCAGGTGCTACACCTTGCCCAAGGGTGACCTGCAGGCTAGGGGATGGAAGGAGCGCCTTACACCTCCTTTGGTAGAGACGTATCTCCGCTCTGCCGCCCAAGGGGGGTGAACTACAGCAATAATTAAGGAGTTCCTCACCCGGCCCAGCCCTTTCCTATCCAATAGCCACAGATCCAAGCTTCAGTGCATCCGTTGACATGACCCCTGCGGCCTAGAACGCGCCAGTCGGTATCATTCCTACACGAACTTCTCATTGTGCTGGGAAACCAACAAGTTTCAAGCAGATGAAAAGGTGCCTTTCATCGAGGTGGTAACCTTCCAGCAGCACTTGATGCCTGTGTGTGTACGTGCGTCCCCGGGAACAGCCCGCGGATCAGAGAGCCCTCTGTCGCAAGGCTGCTCGGGATCAGAACCTGGTTCATCACCGTTGACATAGGTCATGAAATTAGTTGTTTGTGGCATCAGTACAGTGCAATACATTAAAAAAATTATGTAAGTTACAAAAAGAAATCTAAAAAATTAGTGCAAATAGAGAGCAGAATAGTGTGGTGGTGTTCATGGTCCGTTCAGAAACTTGATGGCGGAGGGGAAGAGGCTGTTTCTAAAACACTGAGTGTGTGTCTTCAGGCTCCTGTACCTCCCCCCTGATGGTGGCAATGAGAAAGGGGCCCGTCCTGGGTGGTGGGGGCCTTCATGATGGACACTACCTTCCGGAGGCATTGCCATTGAAGGTGTCCTCGATGATGAGAAGGACAGTGATGTCCAAGATGCAGCTGGCTGAGTTCACAGCCCTCTGTAGCTCTTTCCGGTTCTGTGCACACAGGACCTTGCATCTTTCCACCTGCAGTCGCTGAAGTCCGGAAAGGAATCAATCCTAGCCTCAGCTCTCCGCCACCCCCCCCCCCCACTCATCGGCAGACTGTTAGGTTAAACCACAGTAAACACAGTCATGGTAATGTTACCTCATCACCTTACAGCAAGCACGTTGATGACAGCCTTTTGCTTCACTAATAATATTTTAATCAGTTTAAAATGCATGATTCAGACTCTCAGCTATTGGATCCAATTAGCACTGTGTAGCCTCCCAACCCTAATTTAAATTTTAATGAGCGAGTTCATCTGATTTGCATAGTGATTAGCTGGGGATCTAATGGTCTAATTGCGTAGCCAAATACCAACCCAGCATGGGAAAGTGATCTTGTCACTTAGCTCCTGCGCCTGAGCTTCACATCATCTCAAACAGCACGACAGCGTGGTAGTTAGGCGCTTTACAACGCCAGACGTAAGATCCGGGTTCAGTGCCCACCACTGTCTGTAAGGAGTTTGTACATTCTCCCCATGACCGCGTGGGTTTCCTCCCAGATTCCAAAAATGTACGGTCAGGGTCGGTGAGTTGTGGGCGTGCTGCGTTGCTGCTGGAAGCACGGTGACACTTGTAGCTGCCCCCAGCACATCCGCGCTGAATTGAGCTGATACAAACGACGTATTTCACTTGTTGTTGTGATATTTTGATTTACATGTGACAAATAAAGCTAAATGTTATAAAATCTGGGTGTTTACTAACAGCAGCTCCTCATAAATCAAGCTGGGACGTGACAAGCACGGAGAGACACCAGTATATATATAGCTAGGGTCCCTCAGGCTTTTAAACAGTACTGTAGTAATTTTATGTATTGCACTGGACTGTTGTCACAAAGAAAACCAAATTTCATGACATATGTGAGTGATGATAAACCTGATTCTGGTATGGGTCACTGCTGTGAACTGAGAGTGGGAAGGGGGCAGGGAGAGGGGAATCATGGTTGGGAAAAGGGGAAGGGAGCAGGAAGCATTCTGTAATGATCAATAAACCAATTGTTCAGAATCAAATGATGTTACCTGGTGTCTTGGGCTGAGTAAGTCTGCACCCACACCACCCCCCCCCGGTGCACATTCTCTGCCACCTGTCCCATGGCGCTCCAACCTCGCCATTCCCAACATCCTTTGCTCCTGCCAGATTTACAAACTCGCTCTCTGCTCCACGTTGACAAATACAGTACTGTGAACAAGTCTTAGGCACCCTGGCTATATGTTAGTGCCTAAGTCTTTGCACAGTACAGTATATCACCCTAACTTGGAAATATATCACCCTTTACACCACGTAATGTACTGACCAAGAACGTAAAGAGTTTTGTACTATTTTTTCCTTTTGTATATTTTTTTTTATCACGAAGAAAATCTACTTTTGAAATAAAAAAGAGTTAAGATTTGAACATAGAACATGCAACAGCACAGTACAGGCCCTTTGGCCCACAATGTTGTGCTGACATTTTAGGTTACTCCAAAGTCAATCTAACCCTTCATTCCCACATAATCCTCCATTTTTCTATCATCCATGTGCCTATCTAAAAGACTCTAAGATGTCCATAGTGTATCTACCTCAACCACCACCCAGGCAGCGTGTTCTGTGCACCCACCACTCTCTGTTAAAAAACAACCTTGCGATATCCTCCCCTATGATTTCCTCCAATCACCTTTAAATTATGCCCCTCATATTCTACCTTCATATTTGTCCTTCCAAAATGATTCATTTCATACTTTTCCAAATTGAACTCCATCTGCCACTTCCTAGCCCAGCTCTGCATCCTGTCAACATCCCGTTGTAAGCTACGACAATCTTCTACACTATCCACAACTCCACCAACCTTCGTGTCATCAGCAAACTTACCAATCCACCCTTCCACATCCTCATCACAAGTATAATTTTATACACAAGGGCAGGGGAATTTGCTGCTCGATACCACCAGTGAAGGAATCACCAGTCTAATTGCTATCAACTTGCACAGCAACTTTGAGGGGTCTATGGACATGGACCTCCAAGAGCCCTCTGTTCCTCCACACTGCTAAGAATCCTGCCATTAACCCTGTACTCTGCCTTCCAATTTGACCTTTCAAAGTGAATCACTTCACACTTTTCTAGATTGAACTCCATCTGCCACTTCTCAGCCCAGCTCTGCACCCTGTCTATGTCCCGTTGTAACCTCTGACAACCCCGTACACTGTCCACAACATCAACAACTTCCGAAGGAAGAAATAGTGAAAAGAATACCTTTACATTCCTGGTCAGTGCATTACATGGTGTAAACTTCAAAGATATTTTTATCATGAATAAAGTCTATTTATTGAGATTTAGTTAAGTTTCTCAGCTGAAGGAGTACATCAGTTCTAAAAGGAGTCTCACCCCACCTTTTCAAGAGAAATTAAAGGGGGGGCATCCTGGAACAGAATATTGAGTTTGCATTTATGTGACTGTAAGAAATGTGAAAAGAATTAGGTCATATGTAACAACAGAAATGAGAAAATCAGACTTTTTATTTACATGCTGTACTGTGCATCATATATACAAACGTTTGTATTTATAACTAGGGTGGCTAAGCCTTTTGCACAGTTCTGTATTTGTCAACGTGAAGTGGAGAGTGAGTTTGTAGATCTCGCGGGAGCGAGGAATGTTGGGAATAGTGAGGGTGGATCGCCATGGGAGGGGTGTGAGACAGGTGGCAGAAAGGGAGTACCAGGGGTCGGGGTGGTGTGGATGCAGACACACCCAGCCCTGAGACACCAGGCAAGGTCATTCGACTCCAGACCCAATGGTTTGTTGATCATTGGCCTGCGTGCAGACACACTCAGTTCTGAATGTCTCTCTGGTGCTTCCTGCTCCCTTTTCCCCTCCCTTCCCCTCTCTCCCTCCTCTCCCTCTCCTCCCTTCTCCCTCTCCTCTCCTTCCCCTCTCCCTTCCCCTCCCCCTCCCCACCCCCTCCCCACTCCCTCTCCTCTCCCTTCCCCTCTCTCCCTCTCCTCCCCTCTCCCTCTCCTCTCCTTCCCCTCTCCCTCCCCTCTCCCTCTCCTATCCTCTCCCTTCCCCTCCCTCTCCTCTCCCTTCCCCTCTCCCTCCCCACTCCCTCCCCTCTCCCTCCCCACTCCCTCCCCTCTCCCTCCCCTCTCCCTCCCCTCTCCCTTCCCCTCTCCCTCCCCTCTCCCTTCCCCTCTCCCTCCCCTCTCCCTTCCCCTTTTCCCAACCATGATTCCCTTCTCCCTGCCCCTTCCCACTCTCAGTCCACAATAGAATCCCAGATCAGAATCCACTTTATCATCACTCTCATATGCCATGAAATCTGCTTTTTTTGCAGCAGCAGTACAGTGCAATACATAAAATTACTGCAGTACTCTGCAAAAGTCTTCGGCACCCTGGCTATATACTATATATATATATGTGTGTGTGTGCGTGTGTGCGCCTTTTGCACAGTACTGTAAATAAGTAGATAAATATGCAAGTAAATAATAGATAAGTAAATTTACATATAATAAATAAATAAACTATTGAACAAATGAATAGAAAGATGAATAAACTGGTAGATACATACACTACATAGTTAAGTAAGTGACTAAATAGGTAACTAGATAGATAGACAGACAAATAAACTTCTCTCAGCCTCCAATGCATCAGAGAAAACAGTCCTGACGAAGGGTCTCGGCCTGAAACGTCGACTGCACCTCTTCCTAGAGATGCTGCCTGGCCTGCTGCATTCACCAGCAACTTTTATGTGTGTTGCTCATTTGTCCAACCTCTTTTCATAGTTTAAACTCTCCAACTCAGTCATGTAGCGTGGTGACATCCATTAGTCTCACGAGACTGTGGATCTGCGCCTAGAAAGTCTTCACTCTCCAGGGCGCAGGCCTGGGCAAGGTTGTATGGAAGACCAGCAGTTGCCCAAGCAGCAAGTCTCCCCTCTCCACGCCACCGATGTTGTCCAAGGGAAGGGCAAGGGCTGATACAGCTTGGCACTAGTGACGTCGCAAGAGTTGCCAGAGCAAGGTTGAAGGCAACGTCGGACTGCCTTAGGGACTCCAGCTCTGGATTTGTCCTCAGGGTTTACTCCCGAAGCCTTTCCCATCAGTGGGTATGGCCGCAAGGCAGCGGAGGTTTGAAATCAGAGTTTTCTCTCTTAGGTGGACTGCCTTCCCAGGCTGACGAGCTCCATCTACATGAATCACTGGTTTTAAGGCGCCAGGACCCGCCTTCGCCCCTTCTCCTGTCAGTAGAAACAGTTCCGCCGGGCTTAGAGGCTAAGCCACACGAGAAGGCCAGGAGTTGGACTTGGTTGTCAGAGGCTATTTGAGGCGCATGCCATGAGGAGAACTTTTAGGTAGTGGGAGCTTGTCCCCACTACCACTCCTCGGCTTGACAACCTTGGAACCAACATCCTGGTAAATCTCTTCTGCCTCCTCTCCAAAACCTCCACATGTTTTTGGACCGGGGCAACCAGATACTCCAAATGTGGCCTAACCAAAGTTGTATGGAGTTATCCTCTGGGTAAAGAAGTTCCCTCTCCTATCCCCTCTAAATCTTTTCCCCCTTACCCTAAACCTGCAACTCTAGTTAATCAACTTCTGACAGGGATCTACCCTTTCAACACGCCTTGTATTGCTCAGTCATGCCACCACTAACATGGCAACACAGGGAACTGCAGATACTGCAATTGTAGGTTCAAGATTCCAGATCGTTTAATGTCATTTCCAGTACACAAGTACTGATAAAAGAGCATCAAATAATTGTTACTCGGGATCTGGTGCATTGCAAAAACATTACAATCTGCTAGAGGAACTCAGTGTCTGAGGGTGGTCGAGAAGGAACAGCTGATCTTTCAGTTCCTGAGGCAGGGTCTAGATGTGAAACGTCAATCATTCCTTTCCTCACACAGACACTGCTTGACCTGCGGAGTTCCTCCAGCAGGTTGTTAACAGCAATAAAAGTGTTGTACTTTGCTTTTTAAATGGCATCGAGACAAACACTACATCCAGAATTAATTTCGAATCTGATTGACATATTTTTAATTAACAACCGATTACAACAGTCATGGGCAAAGGCAGGAATAAGAAATTAAGTCTGAGATGACTCATGATTTTTATTTAATTTATTTAGAGATACAGCACGGTAACTGGCCCACCCAGAGCCTAACGAGCCCACGCGGCCCAATTACACCCATGTGACTAACTAATCTACTGACCAGTACACCTTTGGAATGTGGGAGGAAACCAGAGCACCCGGAGGAAACCCACATTGTCACCGGGAGAACGTACAAACTCCTCACAGTCAGCGATGGGTATTGAACCAGGGTTGTTGGCGCTTTAATAGTGTTATGTCAAAAACTACGCTGCCCAATCACTGCCGTGCCGCTCAACCTCAAAGCTGGACAGCCTGTGCCCTTCACTACCTTCAGCAGCTTACCCTTCTACCTCTGGGTGACAGGCTTAACTCCCGTTCCAGAGACTTGCTTGTCAGTCTTTACTTTCCTGTGAGTGCTTGCAACCAGGTGGATGTCAAGGCAGTCTGTGGAGGCACAAGCAACACACACAAAATACTGGAGGAACTCAGCAGGTCAGGCAGTATCTAGCATGTAGCACGCCTGCCCATTCACCTCCTCCCTCACCTCCAATCACCTCCATTCAGGGCCCCAAACAGACCTGCCAGATGGGACAACTCTTCACCTGCGAATCTGCTGGGACTGGTGCTCCTGATATTCCTCCTCTACACCGGTGAGACCTGTTGTAAATTGGGGCACCGCTGTGTCGAGCACCTCCACTCAATCTGCCAAAAGTGGAACTTTCCGGTGGCCAGTCATTTTAACTCCCATTCCTTTTCCGACGTGTTGGTCCGTGGCCTCCTCGCGCCACAATAAGGCCACCCTCGGGGTGGACGTGTAGGGTAACGTAAATTGGGAGAAATGTACGCAATTCACAACCACTGCCATTGAGATGGGGCTTCACTTTAAGAGGCTGGTCTGACGTGATGACATGGCTACGTTTAGATATTTAGTGCACTTTGGTTGTGTCGGTTTTGGAGTTCAGTAAGATGTGCTACGGGTTTCATTAAACATAAAACTTTGCTTTAGATATGTAAACCTACAGGAGGAACAACACCTTATATTCTGTTTGGGTAGCCTACAACCTGATGGCATGAACAGTAATGGCTTCCCCTTCACCATTCCCATCCCCTTTCCCTTTCTCACTTTATCTCCTTGCCTGCCTGTCTCCTTGTGTGGGCACATGGCCAAGTGGTTAAGGCACTCGACTAGCAATCTGAAGGTCGTGAGTCCGAGCCCCAGCCGAGGCAGCGTGTTGTGTCTTAACCACACGGTGCTCTGTGATGACACCGGTGCCAAGCTGTATCAGCCCTTGCCCTTCCCTTGGACACCATCAGTGTTGTGGAAAGGGGAGACTTGCAGCAGGGGCAACTGCTGGTCTTCCATACAACCTTGCCCGGCCCTGGAGAGTGAAGACTTTCCGGGCGCAGATCCATGGTCTCACAAGACTAACGGATGCCTATCACCTCCCTTTGGTGCCCCTTTCCCCTTCTCTTTCTTTCATGGCCTTCTGTCCTCTCCTATCAGACTCCCCCTTCTCCAGCCCTGTATCTCTTTCACCAATCAACTTGCCAGCTCTTTACGTCACCCCTCCCCCTCCCAGTTTCACCCATCACCTTGTGTTTCTCCCTCCCCTCCCCACTCCTTTTAAATCTACTCATCTTCTCTTCTCCAGTCTGGCCCGAAACGTTGACTGTACTCTTTTCCATAGGTGCTGCCTGGCCTGCTGAGTTCCTCCAGCATTTTCTGTGTGTTGCTCGGCTTTCTAACATCTGCAGATATTCCCTTGTTTGTGAGATGAAGATGTTGCTTTGTTGAGGGAAACAGAGATAAACCCAGAAGACATATTATGGCACAACTTTCATCACATGATCTGTGTAGCTATTGAAGGAGAACTGTGTTTAATAATAAACTGCCTCAGGCAAATGGCTGTTCAGTTGGCAATGCCTCACAGTACAGTGCATACTATTCATGTGAACACTGTGTATACGGAGGGTGGTAACTGGACTGTTACAGGTTAATTCCCCCACAAGGTAGATTCCTCACATTTAAACAGTGAATTCCCAGAGAGGAAAGGAGGTGGCGGACAACAGTCTCCATGTATTTGCCTGCATGTTACACAGGAGCTGGAGGGCAGCTACAGGGACGCCATCTGAAGCCTCTTTCACAGCCATCAGCAAAATACGCAAGGCAGGGTCGTCCAGCCGTTCAACAGACAGAGAGAGAGTGAGAGAAGGAAGGAGAGGAGAGGAGTGGGAGGAAGAGAGAGAATATATACGTGTGTGTGTGTGTGTGTGTATGTATATATATATAGATAGATAGATAGAGAGAGAGAGAGAGAGAGAGAGAGAGAGAGAGTCCATCCACAATGTTCTGCAGAACAGCACAAGCAAGAATAAGAACAGAACATAAGCCAGGCTGGTGAATCTGTGGAATTCATTGTCACAGACTTCTGTTGGGGCGTCCGTATATTTAAATCAGAGATTGTTAGGTTCTAGTCGGGGTGTCAAAGATTACAAGCAGAGAGCAGGAAAATGGGGTTGAGGGGATAATAGATCAGTACCATTGCCGAGTCCCCCCACCTTCCACCTCCTAGGGGTCACCAGTGACCAGAAGCACAACTGGACAGGTCACACATCTCGAGCGTGTACAGGAGCAGCTCAAGGACCGAGGTTCCCTGCTGTGACTCACAACCCAAAATCTCACCCACCTGGAGTGTGAGGAAAGACTTTCCACTTGTCTGAAGGAGTGCAGACTCCAACAAACCCCTTAAGAAGCAAGCAGCCAACTTGACTGGCTCAGGGCATGAAGAGATACGGGGAGAAGGCAGGAGATTGGGACTGAGAGGAAAATTGGAACAGTCATGAAGAAATGGCAGAGCAGACTCAATGGGCCAAATGGCCTAATTCTGCCCCTATGACTTATGGTCTTATGATCTACACAGTCCTGTTATTCTAAAAGCCTTTCATAATCTCACAATCTCCACCAGCTTTTATATTGTCTCTGATCCAGGAAAGTTTGAGTTAATAGACTTTAAGTTTAGTAAGGCATATAGTTACAATGACAGGAGGGAACTTGATGTACAGAGGTTTCCTTGGGAGCCAAAAGTGGAGACACAGAAAAACAGGTCAGTGAAAAAGGTGGTTGATATGCTTGCCTTTATAGAATGTAGAACATAGAACACAGAATATTACAACACGGTACAGGCCCTTCAGCCCACAATGTTGTAGCGACCTTTTAGATTATGAAGACACGCAGTCCTCTTTTATTGCCATTTAGTAATGCGTGCATTAAGAAATGATACAATATTTCCTCCAGTGTGATATCACAAAACACAGGACAGACCAAGACTGAAAAAACTGACAAAACCACATAATTATAACATATAGTTACAACAGTGCAACAATACCATAACTTGATGAAGTCCATGAGCACAGTAAAAAGTTCAAAATCTCTCAAATGTCCCACATCTCACGCAGACGGGAGAAGGAAGAAAAACTCTCCCTGCCATGCCCGACCACAATCCGTCTCTGAGTCATCCGAAAATTTCGAGCCTCCGAATCAGCTCTCCAACACCGAGCACTGAGCACCATCTCTGTCCGAACGATTCGACCTCAATCTCGGTCGCCAACAGCAGACAAAGCCGGGGATTTTGAGGCCTTCCCTCCGGAAGATTCCCGACTGCGCAGTAACAACAGCAGCGAACGAGCATTTCAGAAATTTCACCAGATGTTCCTCTGTGCTTTCGTGTCCGTCTCCGTCAAATCAGAACTGTCCACGGCCCCTATTTAACGGATACGATATCATTTTTCACCGGAGGGCTGCGCACGCGCGGCGTGCTGTTCTCTCTCCTCCCGCCGATTTTAACCTACTCCAAGATCAATCTAACCCTTCCCTCCCACATAGCCTTCCATTTTTCTATCATTCATGTGCCTATCTAAGAGTTTCTTAAATGGCCTTAACATATCTGCCTTTACCAGCACTCCTAGCAGTGTATTTCACAAACCCACCATTCTGTGTGTGATAAGTTACCTCTGACATTGTCCCTGTACTTTCCCCCAGACACTTTAAAATTATGCTCCCCTTGTATTAGCCATTCCCCGCCCCCCCGGAAAAACGTCTCTGATCTATGCCTCTTATCGTGTTGTACATGTTGGCTGAGGGAGTGAGTAGAAAGGCAGGATATCAAGTTGCAGCTTTCAAAACATTGGTTAGGTAGCATTTGGAGTATTGTGTCTCGTTCTGGTGACCACACTAAAGAGAAGAGTACAGAGAAAATTTACAAGGATGTTGCCGGGTCTGGAGGACCTGAGTGATAAAGAAAGTTTGAATAGGTTAGGTCCTTTTTCATTAGAGCGTAGAAGGCTGAGAGGAGATTTGACAGAGGTATACAAAATTATGAGGTGTATAGAAAGGATAAATGCCAGTAGGCTTTTTCCACTGAGGTTGGACAGGACTACAACCAGAGGTCATGGGTTAAGGGTGAAAGGTGAGAAGTTTAAGGGGAACATGAGGGGAAACTTCTTCACTCAGAGGGTGGTGAGAGTGTGGAATGAGCTGCCAGCACAAGTGGTGCATGCAGTTTTGATTTCAGTGTTTGAGAGGTTTGGATAGGAACGTGGATGGTAGGAATATGGAGGGCTATGGTCCCGGTGCAGGCTGATGGGAGTGGGCAGTTTAAGTGGTTTCAGCACGGACTAGATGAGGTGAAGGGCCTGTTTCTGTGCTGTACTATTCTATGACTCTGTGACGAAGATTAGCTTTATTTTTCACATGTACATCAAAACATACAGTGAAATGCGTCAACAACCAACACAGTCCGAGAATGTGCTGGGGGCAGCCCACAAGTGTCGCCATGCTTCCAACACCAACATAACATGCCCACAACTCACTAACCCTAACCCATATGGTTTTGGAATATGGGAAGAAACAAGAAAAACTGGAGGAAACCCATGTAGCCTTGGGGGGGAAAAGCACAAACAGAGGTGAAAATTGAACCCCGATCATACAGCCGGCACTGTACAGCATTATGCTACCATTGCCACAGTACAGGGAGGATATGGTAGCAATTGAGAGAGTGCAGCAGAGATTCGCCAGGATGATATTACCTGGGGTTAGGGATGTGCTTATACGGTGAGATTGATTGGCTGTGTTTATTCTCACTGAAATGTAGGAGACTGACAGGAGATTTTATTGACATTGATCATATTAAGAGAGACATAAATAAGATTTAAGTATCCTTTTTGGTAATTTATCGTAGTTGTTTATTTACTGCACTGTGCTGCTGCCACAAAATAACAAATTTCATACCATACGCCAGTGATAATAAACCAGATTCATGTTCTGTCCATTCAAATCCGGGCCGAACAAGTTCGTTCAGGGCAGCCTCAGTATTAAAGACAGGTCCAGCATCCATTTCCCAGAGCCTTCACGGGAATTTGTTGCCAGGAAGAGAAGCTGTCGGCTCACTCACAGTTCATCAGTCTCACTGGAAACCTCTGACTGTCGCACCCTCTCCACCTCGCTACCTGCATTTCTGTAGCGCCTTGGGAGCGCACGTCCTACCTTCCTCCAGCAGTGAGGTACTTGGGAACACGGTCACTGTGATTGAGAAAGGGCAGCAGTCAGGGTGGGTCTGGAATCACCCCCCACCCACCCCACCGAGCCCAAAAACGAGACTGCGGAAAGGCAAAATGAAATACTAGTGACAGCAGGCTGCAAACAGTTGGCAGATCGGGCAGCATCTCAGATCCAGAATCCGAATCCGAGTCTCGGCCCGAAACCTCAGCTGTTTATCCCCCTCCATGGATGCTGCCTGAGCTGCCGAGTTCCTCCAGCGTGTTGTGAGTGTTGCTCTGCTGCATTATTGCTGTTTCATACGCTGTAATGACCACACAGGAGTGCAGCAGTTCGTGCAATACTTTACTCTGCCAGTGACCCCGGTTCAATTCCCGCTACCCACTGTAGGGAGCTTGCACGTTCTCCCTGGGACCCAGTGGGTTTTCTCCCGGGTGCTCCGGTCTCCTCCCACATTCCAAAGACGTACGGACAGTGTTGGTAAGTTGCAGGTATACTATGGCGACACTTACAGGCTGCCCCCAGCACAGGGTCATAGAAATGTCCAGCAGAAAAACAGGCCCTTTGGCCCATCTAGTCCGTGCCGAACCATTTAAACTGCCTAGTCCCATCGGCCTGAACCCAGACCACAGTCCTCCATACCCCTACCATCCATGTACCTGTCCAAAATTCTCTGAAAGATTGAAAAGCTTGTGCTGGCAGCTCGCTCCACACGCTCACGACCCTCTGAGTGAAGAAGTTTCCCCTCATGCTCCCATTCAACAGTTCACCTTTTACCCTTAACCCATGACCTCTGGTTGTAGTCCCACTCAACTTCAGTGGAAGTTTGCATTTACCCTATCTAAATACCTCATAATTTTTGTATACCTCTGTCAAATCTCCCTTCAATTTTCTACACTGTAAGGAAAAAAGGCCTAAACTATTCAATCTTTCCTTATAACATCAGTCCTCCAGCCCCAGTAATATCCTCGAACTATGTTGGTCATTGACACAATGAATTTCACTGTATGTTTTGGTGTTGATGTGATTAATCAGGCTAAGATGTTTAATCTTTAAACCCTTGTCATGCTGGGGAGCACCAGTACAGGCTGCCCTTTGTGTACATTAGCTGGGGGGTGGGGGGACAAGGTGTGACAGCTACCCCTACGCCTGCCTCCTGCCTCACCAAATTACGGCCAGCTGGAGCACACCAACTCTACTCTGTATACATCGGCACTGACTGGTGTTCATGCTGTAAACCCTTCAGGCCTGATCCGCCCCAAGTGAGCTTCACCTGCCATTGCATCTGGTCGCTAGGCAACCGGATATGATAAGTGCCCTATGTTTGGGGGGGTGTTGCTTGACGAGATCTGGCACCGAGAGTTTTGACAATAATAGATGTTCTATTTCTATATTTCTTTGCTGTCAGGAGTCCAGAGGGAGCTGCAAGTCAGAGCCTGGGGGTGGGGGTTTCTCTGGGGGAGAACCTGTTGGAAACTGACAGTAGCAGGGAGGAGCGGAGGATTCAGCAGCTCCCTCAATGCCTGGTGCAGTGATGTATGTATCAGCCAGCGGACACAGGTAAACACAGACTCAGACACACGCACACAGACTCACACAGGCACACACACACACACACACTCACAGACACACACACATACACACGGATTCACACAGGCACATACATACACACACACACACACACACACTCACTCACACAGGCACACACACACACACACACAGACACACACACACTGACACATACACAGATTCACACATACACAGGGACTCACACAGGCACACACACAGACTCACAGATACACATGGACACACACACACACACACACACACACACACACACAGAGTCTTCTGAGGCTCTGTACTCTGGTCTCACCCCCAATTCTCCTTGACCTCTACCTGACTTCTGACACCCCCGCTCCCCCCCCAAAATAAGGAGGCTCCCCATGAGTTTAGGACAGACAGACAGACAGACCCACCCCAGTCTCCCCTGCAGTCCTGAAGTCAATAGGCACCAGTGCTCAGGGTACGAAGAACCCATTCCATATCACTCTAACATACAGCACAGTACAGGCCCTTCAGTCCACGATTTCTGCCTGCCTTCTAACCTACTCCAAGATCAATCTTGTCCTCTCCTCCAACATGACCCTCCATTCGTCTTTGATCAAGGTGACTGTCTAAGGGTTTCTTAAATGTCAACAACGTATCTGTCTCAACCACCATTCCTGGCAGGGTGTTCCACCCACTCACCGTTCTCTGTGTATAAAACCAGCCCCCAACATCCGTCCCCCATCCCAAACCTTTCTCCAATCACCTTGAAATTATGCCCCCTTACCGCCCTGGGAACAAGTCTCTAGCTATCTTCTCGATCAATGCTTCTTAACATCTTGTCCACCTCTATCACGTCACCTCTCATTGTCCTTCACTCCAGGGAGAAAAGTCCGAGCCCGCTCAGCCTATCCTCATAAGACAAGCTTCATTAACTGTTGGTGATTAGTAGTGAAAGGGGAAAGAGTCATTCACTCTTTCTAGAAGCTTTGTTATCCCAGGAATATGGGTGTCTCGGGCAAGGACTGTATTTATTGTCCATCCCCAGATGCCCTAGGTGAGAGATGGTGTTGTGTACAGTAATATTCTCAATGGCTTTCATCATCTGGATAACCACAGCTGACAGTGATAAATGTGAATTTGTCGCGGTGCAACAACCCCCCGGTTCAATGCTCAAACTAAATTTATTATCAAAGTACATTATGCCACCATATACAACCCCAAGATTCGTTTTCTTGTGGGCATTTGCAGTAGGTACAAAGAAACACAATAGAATCAATGAAAAAACGCACACAAGAGATGGACAAACAACCAATGTGCAAAAGATAACAATCTGCAAATACAAAAGTAATAATAACAAATAAATAAGCAATAAGTATTGATAACATGAGATCAAGAGCCTGGAAAGTGAGTCCACAAGTTTTGGGAAGAGTTCAGTGTTGGGGTGAGTGAAGTTATCTCCTCTGGTTTAACAGCCTGATGGTTGAGGGGTACTAGCTGTTCCTGAACCTGGTGGTGTGGGACCTGATGGTTGAGGGGTAATAACTGTTCCTGAACCTGGTGGTGTGGGACCTGATGGTTGAGGGGTAATAACTGTTCCTGAACCTGGCGGTGTGGGACCTGATGGTCGAGGGGTAATAACTGTTCCTGAACCTGGTGGTGTGGGAGCTGATGGTTGAGGGGTAATAACTGTTCCTGAACCTGGTGGTGTGGGACCTGATGGTTGAGGGGTAATAACTGTTCCTGAACCTGGTGGTGTGGGACCTGATGGTTGAGGGGTAATAACTGTTCCTGAACCTGGTGGTGTGGGACCTGATGGTTGAGGGGTAATAACTGTTCCTGAACCTGGTGGTGTGGGACCTGATGGTCGAGGGGTAATAACTGTTCCTGAACCTGATGGTGTGGGTTCTGTGGCTCAAGTGCCTTCTTCCTGATGGCAGCAGCGAGAAGGGAACAGAGCCTGGGTGGTGGGGGTCTTTGCTGATGGATTGGTCATGACCTTGTTGTTGGAGCTTCCTTGTCAATAGCACACCAGTCCTCATTGACAGATCAGCGGTTGAAAGGGTAAGCTCCTGGGTGCCAACATCACCAAAGACCTGTCCTGGGTCCGATACATTGATACAATCATGAAGAAGGCACACCAGAGGCTATAGTGCTTGAGGAGTTTCTAGCAATATACAGTGGGGAGTATTCTGACAGATGCATCACTCACCGGTATGGAAGTTCAAACGCATAGGATTGTACGAGGCTGCAGACAGTTGTAGAGTCAGCCAGCTCCATCATAGGCACAACGCTGCCCACCTTCGAGAGGCAGTGCCTCAGCAAGGCAGCATCGTCAATATCCCTGATCACCCAGGAGATGCCATCCTCTCATTACTACCATCAAAGTGGAGGTCTGGTTTGAACTCCTGACATCCTGACCCAGATGTGTTAAAACCACAACAAACCTCTCCCTACGTACCCAGACTCATTCAGGGCCATTTCTTATAATGAAGCACAATAAGCTCAGGGTGGATCTATTAAAAACAGGTTTATTACTTGCAAGGGGAAGTCCCCCTCCACTCCTCACAATGGATGGCAGGTGTCTTCTGTTTTACAGCTTACAAAGTTTGTTTTTGTACAGGTTTTCTGGCTATTCTTTGGTTTTTATCTGTTCTGGGAGTCAGCTTCTCCACTTAGCAGCTACAGTCTTGTTTCACTTCTGTTCAATGTACCGATCTCCCCTTAGTTATGCAATGAACAATCAGCAGAACCTTACCTGCTTCCTGCCATGTACACACGTAGCAAATAGCAAAGCACTCTGGGATTGTGCAGGTTCCATCTTGTCACATTACAAGATTAAATACATTAAAAATCTCAAAGTTTCAAATATATTTCCACAGCCATAATTAGACAATTGGTATAAGGAGGTACCCACATTATCACAGAAACAAAAGAGACAAATCTTAACACTCAGATTGCCATCTAAAAATACCAGCCTCCTGTTCCTCCTCTAAGCTAAATATCACCTATATGCGCTGCTGTCGAGAGAATTCAGCTCATTTACCAGCATCTCCAGGCTCTTAGAAAGTTTTGATTCACCCAGTTCAGATTCCATCAACTCCTGGTTCCATGATACTTGGAGTATTGTGTTCATTTCTGGTCTCCTCATTATAGGGACAATGTGGAAGCTTTTAAGGATGAGAGGTGACCTAGTAGAGGCATATAAGGTGATGAGGCATAACAGGATGACAGAGGTTTACTGCAATACTGGTGGCCATTCAGCCCATCATGTCTATGACCACTAAGGTCCTCGCTTCACACTCAGCAGGTTTGTAACCACCAGTCGGATTCTCCAGCCTCCCTCCTCCACCTGTGTGGGGAGTGCCTTCCAGTTCCCCACCACAAGCAGATAAAACAATTCTGTCTCACACCCTCTACTCCTTCAACCAAGCCACTAAAACCCAAAGTCCACAGTTACCAACCTTTCTTCCTGCTCTATAACCAGTTCAGTGAGTCTGGACAAAGTCAGAGCCCCTGGGTCATTGTTTCTGAAAATTGGAGACACAATGTCTGTGATCCTGAGACTCAGGAGGTGGCCTGTCCTGCGGTTGGAAGGTGGGAAATGGGCCTGTTTTGCTGTTGTTGTTTGTGTTGTTATGTTGTTGGTTTGTCTTGTTTTGCTGTTGTTGTTTTGTGTTGTTCTGTTGTTGTTGCTTTGTTGTTATGTTGTTTTGTGTTGTTTTGCTGTTGTTTTGTGTTGTTATGTTATTGTTTTGTGTCGTTTTGTTGTTATTGTTTTGTTGTTGTTTGTTGTTTTGCTTTTGTTTTGTTGTTTTGTGTTGTTATGTTGTTGCTGTTGTTTTGTTGTTATGTTGGTTTGTGTTGTTTTGCTGTTGTGTTGTTTTGTTGTTGTTTTGTGTTGCTTTGCTGTTGTGTTGTTTTCTTGTTGTTTTGTGTTGCTTTGCTGTTGTTGTGTTGTGTTGTTTTGCTGTTGTTGTTGTTTGTGTTGCTCTGCTGAACATTGTTGGCATGCTATGTTGTCACCGGAATGTGTGGCAACACTTGTGGGCTGCCCCTGGCACATCCTTAGGGTGTGTTGGTTGTTAACACAAACAACACATTTCACGGTATGTTTCGATGTACGTGTGATAAACGAATCTGAATCTGCATTGGCATCGGCACTCGACGTATCCTCAGGAAATGAAGCACGGTCACTTACGCTGTCTGTGTCACACGACATGTGAGGATACAAACTGTTTCACTTCCTTACAATATAAAATTGACAATTTCTGCATGCTATTCCCCATGTCAACAAGACCCGACTAATTGAATCTCTGTGTGTATTTAAACTGTGTATTTGCATGAACTGCTTGCCTTCAGCCTAATTCCCTCCCTCTCTTCGTAACGAGGCCCAATCTGAATGTAAACATGTTAAGTCACTCAGAAGTTAAGTGCTCCCTGGGTGTCTGTACTTACTTTCCCTGCTATTCTGGTCCGGAGCTTTGGGGTGTGGGCTGGGAGGTTTTGGTACTTCCTTACAGTCCATTTGGCCCATCTGGTCTGCCCTGCTCCCAGGGAGTAACCTCTCAGTTCACTTCCCCCTCCTTATTTCTTTCTATCTCCACAACCTGAACAAATGCCCTTAGATTCATTTTGCCAGTGCCTTACACTGAAGAGTTGTTCTCTGCAGCCATTTAACTACCCGTTTGTCTCTGGAACGTGGGAGGAGATCAGAGTATCCGGAGAAAACCGACACAGTCACAGGGAGATTACACAAAGCCAAATCCGTGTGAAGATTGGAATGTAGCGGAATGCATCGGTAACAACCCGCAAGTGTCGCCACACTTTCTGGTGCCAATATAGCAGCAGAACAACACAGAACACAACAAGCAACACAGCTACGAGAACAAATCAAGACCAATTCCTTCCTCCCACCCACCCACACACCCACAAACACGGTCTTCTAACCCCAGCACAGGCTGTCCATGGCCTCCAGCGGACTCACAGATCCGGGACACTGGGACTTGAACTTCACCCGTGGACTCACAGGAAATAGTCAGTAAGTCAATCAGCATCTGCAGAGGGAGAAGAACAGTTCACATTTCAGAAGGAAGGCTCTGCCCTCCTCTCCACAGATGCTGCCTGACCTGCTGAACAGTCAGAGCAGGTTTCTGTTATGCCATGGACCCCTACCATTAACCAAGGGGTCCGTGGACCCCTGATTGAGAGCATTCTCTGATTTTATTTCAGGTTTCCAGTATCTGCAATTGATTGTTCAGTGGGATGGAGCCACAGACAATGAAGGATTAGTGTGAAAACGTGCGGGAGGAGAGTGTGTTCCCACACATCCTGTGAGTTCCCCGGAATCAGAATTGTTTCCACTGACGAGACAGTTCCTCGCCACAACGGCACAGAGAGACCATCCCTTCATATCACTGCTCTGTCCCACAAATGTCTGAACTGACAGGAGCAGCAGAAATGGAGAGAATTTTTAACAATGAAATATACAGATTCACAGTTAAATAGAAACAACATTCGGTGCCACTTTATTAGATACACCGGTACACCTGCTCGTTAATGCACATATCTCCTACAAAATCCCACCTTGGCGCCTCACCGTGGCGTAGGAGTGACACTGGCCAAACATCAGCGAAGTATGGTAGGGATTCATTCTCTGGCAGGACCTGGCCGTGAAGGTGATGTTCCATCGGTATACTACTAGACTAGATCCGGTAGTAGCGACGTGGCTGGCTAAGTCAAGGAGGTGAGCATGCCTTTGCTGCTTTGTAGGTTATGCCTCTTCAGGCAAAGGTTGCACCCGACGAGGACACCGGCAGCAGGGCGTCTGATGGTGTCTGTGGCAGATGAATCCAAGAGGGTCAATGGTACAGCCACCCCGGTGGCGTGTGGAGGAACCAGAGTGCTGGTCAGCGGACGGCATCACTAGACTAGTTAGTTGTCACTGGGGGGCAGCTTCCTTATCCGCTAAGTCTGTTACACTCCTGTGTACCACTTAGCATCCAGAGAGACTGTATGGTGGGGGCACGACACCATCTGTCTTATTACTGTGCAGGGCGTGAACAAATCGATCGACAGCTGAAGAAGAAGAAGAAGAATGCAAATATCTAATCAGCCAATCACGTGCAGATGTGTTCAAGAGGCTCAGTTGTTGTTCAGACCAAACATCGAAATGGGGAAGAAATGTGACATGAAGTCTTTGACCATGGAATGATTGTTGGTGCCAGATGGGGTGGTTTGAGTATCTCAGAAACTGCTGATCTCCTGGGATTTTCACAGCCAGCAGCCTCTAGTTTCCAGAGAATGGTGCGGGAAAAAAATCCAGTGAGCAGCAGTTCTGTGGGTGAAAACACTTTGTTAATGAGAGAGGTCAGAGGAGAATGTCCAGACTGGTTCAAGCTGACAGGAAGGCAACAGTAACTCAAATAATCACTCATTATAATAGTGGTGTGCAGAAGAGCATCTCTGAATGCACAACACGTTGAACCCTGAAGTGGGTGGACTACAGCAGCGGAAGACCATATCAGGTTCCACTCCTGTACCTCAGAAAGTGGCCAGAGTGTAGGTAAGAAGTTATAATAACGTTTTCAATTAAAATCAGTTCCATTGTGTTTCACTGCTTATTCCTGTATTTGATCACTAACCATTTAATTGATCAGTAGATCACCATCTAAACGTTAAATAGCTGAAGGGAATCATTAAACTATTTCTATGGCGATTTCTCTGTATCAGCCAAGGAGAAGAATATTCAACATGAAATAAGATTTTCACCTAACAAGGGTCTGCAGAGATTAACTTTGGTGATCATGGTAGAACTGACAGTGCCTTGGGAAGGCGGGACTGAGGAGGCATTTGAATGTGAGAAAGCTAAATACCAGGAGCCAGTAGAGCAGTACCAGAGACAGGGGTGGAGAGAGTGCAGAGGAGATTGACCAGGATTAGAGCACATGTCTTATGAGGAAAGGTTGAGCGAACTCAGAGGCTTTTCTCTTTGATGAACAGGAGTATGAGAAGTTGCTTGATAGAGGTATACAAGGTGACAAGAGCCATAAATAGAATGGACAGCCAGAGAAAATTTCTCAGGGTGGAAACGGTTAATATGAGGGGTGAATCTTTACAATGCTTGGAGGAAAGTTTAGGGGAGAAGTCATTTTTTGCACAGAAAGTGGTGGGTGTGTGGAACACACTGCTACAGGTGGTGGTAGAGGCAAATACATTAGGGACATTTAAGAGACTCTCAGATAGGCACATGGATGCTAGGAAAATGGAGAGCTATGTCGGAGGGAAGGGTTAGATTATTTTGGAGTGGGTTGAGGATCAATACAACATTACGGACCAAAGGATCTGCACTGTACTGTGCTGTTCTCTGTTCCAGGTTCCACGCAGAACAGCATGACGTGAAGATTGACCTGTGTTATTAGTGCTGTGAGGTAGCAACTCTGTACCAGCTTTTGGGAGGTTGTCAATGTTTTGCAGAAGGTGCACTGGAGATTTACCACAATGGTGCTGAAGTAACCATTTTCAGTAATCCGTACCAGTCCTTGGTAATGGTGTCTAGCAGTTACCACTGATAGGGTCATTATTGGAACATTGCTAGTGACAGTGTCTGGTGGTAATGATTGCTAGTTACAGTGTCCGGTGGTAATGATTGCTAGTTAGTGTCTGGTGGTAATGATTACTAGTTACAGTGTCCAGTGGTAATGATTGATATTTAGTGTCCGGTGGTAATGATTGCTAGTTACAGTGTCCAGTGGTAATGATTGATATTTAGTGTCCGGTGGTAATGAGTGCTAGTTACAGTGTCTAATAAGTGATTGATGACAGATAGTGATTGAATGGATAATCGATATCAGAATCAGGTTTATTATCACTTACATACATCATGAGATTTGTTGTTTTGGGGCAGCGGTACTGTGCAATACATTAAAAATTATTATACATTACAATAAGAAATATTAAAAAATACATAGTGCAAGACATAAAACAAAATGGTGAGGTAGTGTTCATGGGTTCATTGTCCGTTCAGAAATCTGACGGTGGAGGGGAAGAGGCTGTTCCTAAAACATTGGGCGAGGGCCTTCAGGCTCCTGCACTTCCTCCACCCTCCCCCACCCCCGATAGTAGCACTGAGGAGAGGGCATGTCCTGGGTGGTGAGGGCCCTTTACAACAGATGCTGCCTTCTTGAGGCATCGTCTATTGAAAGTGTTCTCGATGCTGGGGAGGCTAGTGCCCGGGATGGGGCTGGTTGAGTTACAACTTACTGCAGCTTTTTCCGATCCTCTGCAGTGGCCCCTCCACACCAGATGGTGAAGCAACCTGTCAGAATGTTCTCTTCAGCACTCTTGTAGAAACTTGCAAGGGTCTTTGATAGCATACCAAATCTCCTCAAACTCCTAATGAACTATAGCCACTACCGTGGAGTCTTCATAGCTGCATCAGTATGTTGATCTTCAAGAGATGTTGACACCCATGAATAACTAAGTCACTATAACTAAAATATAACTAGTTCCAGCCCCCACTGGGCAATCAGATTACTGCTAGTTAGAGCGAGGTTTAGAAAGCTACTAGTGGACAGTGAGGTAGTGAGTGTCCTTTGAGTGAATCATCGCCTCTTCCAGACCACACTCTCTTTACAGTGACAATCGGCTGAGGAAACTCAGTGGGTCGAGCAGTGTTTGTGGAGTCAGTAGGTTCGGATATCCAGTTTTGACCCAAAACGTCAACAGTTCCCTTTCCCCCACAGACGCTGGACCCATTGAGCTCCTTCAGCGGGGGACTGTGCATCTGCGAGGAGCACTGTCACAGGAAAGCAGCATTCTTCCTCAGGGACCCCCGCCATTCAGGTCATGATCTCTTCTCGCTGCTGCCATTGAGAAGGAGGTACAGGACCCTCAGGTCCCTTGCCACCAAGTTAAGGAACAGTTATTACCTTTCAACCGCCCGGCTCCTAAACTAGCACGGATAACTTCACCTACCACAATCCCAAACTGACTCCGCGACCTACAGGCTCACTTTCAAGGACTCTTTACAACTAAAGTTGCAAAGTTCTCAGTATTATTTATTTATTATTATTATTTGTGTGCCATCTTTGCATTTGTCTTCTTTGGTGCATTGGTTGTTTGTTTCAAAGCTTCAAAAGCGCATTCATTATCAAATGATGTAGAAATTATACCAACTTGAGATTTGTTTGCCTACAGGCAGTCGCAACGCAAGGAACCCAAAAGAACCCAATTAAAACAATGACCAACCCCCCCCCCACCAGTTCCCACAGAGAAAGGAAAAAAACACAAAACAAATCATATAAACAATAGGAACAAGCAACAGCAAAGCATTCCAAAACAAACTGAGTGCTTCGATCCAAATTCCTGGAGCAGGCCAGAGTAGGCCCAAAGCCTCAGCATTCAGCTCATCATATCAGCAGGGGCAAATCGCCGTAAAGTTCGCAGACACGCGGCAGCCTTTTTGTGTGGCTTTTCATTGATTCTATTGTATTTCTTTGTATTTACTGCGAGTCCCTGCAAGCAAATGAATTTCAGGGTAGTAAATGGTGAGGTACGCGTACTTTGATAATAAATTTACTGTGAACTTTGAGTTGCTCTGGGCTCTAGCATCTGTAGTCTCTTGTTGGTCTCTGACTGCACTCCCTACCAACTGAGGTAGAAAACCTTTAAAAAGGAGGAAAATGAACAAGAAGAGACACTTAAAAACCTTTGTTCTGTCTATTTTAATTTTACAAATTGAACCTTTAATTTGTGAGGACTTTTGCTTCTCCCCTTGAAAGGATGTGGCCTTTTCAAGTCTCTCAGTTCTTTGATAAGATCCACTTTACTGTCATAAATATATTCATTTTCAGAACAAATGAATTATCAGCATAATAAAATGCAAAGTTCCCGCGGCCTTTGATGTTCCTCCTGCGCGAATTTGTTTGCGGACAGTTGTGTGATGTCAGACCAGTGGTCTGTGACGCGGGTGAGTGGGCGCCTCAGCGCAGCGGTGACACAGGAGGTCAATGGAAAGGAGGAACGTTCCAAACACACAGAGAGCCACAACAGGCTCTGCCATCCCAAGGCAAAACAATCCTCCGTGCACTGTGGACAGTGGCCAGGAGAGAGCGACTGGAGGATGGCACATAAGATATAGGAACAGAGCTAGGCCATTCAGCCCATCGAGTCTGCTCCATCATTTCACCTTGGCTGATCCATTTTCCCTCTCACCTCCAATCTCCTGCCATCTCCCTGTATCCCTCCATACCCTGACTAATCAAGAATCTGCCTTAACAATACATAAAGACTTAGCCGCCACAGCTGCCTGTGGCAATGAATTCCACAGAGCTACCACTCTCTGGCTGAAGAAATTCATCCCCATTCTAAAAGGATGCCCTAGGGTGATCTGAGGCTGTGTCCTCTGGTCCTAGATTCTCCCACCTTAGGAAATATTCTCTCCACATCCACTCTATCCAGACCTTTCGCCGTTCGATAGGTTTCAATGAGGTCGCCCCTCATTCTTCTGAATTCCAGCAAATACAGGCCCAGGGACATCAAACGTTCCTCATATGACAAGCCATGGAATGTTACAGTATAGTACAGGCCCTTCGGCCCACAATGTTGTGCCAATCTTTTAACCTACTCCAAGATCAATCTAATCCTCCCTCTTACATGGCTCTCCATTCCTCTATCATCCATGTGTCTGTCTAAGAGTCTCTTCAATGTCCCTAAAGTATCTGCCTCTACCACCACCCCAGCAGAGTGTTCCACGTACCCATCACCCTCTGTATAAAAAACCTATCTCTGGCATCTCCCCCTATACTTTCCTCCAAAGACCTTAATGTTGTTCCCTTTCACCGCCATCTCTATGCCTCTTATCATCATGTGAATCTCTATCAAGTCACCTCTCACCCTCCTTCGCTCCAAAGAGAGAAGTTCAAAATTCAAAGTAAATTTATTATCAAAGTACATATGTCACCATATACAAACCTGAGATTCATTTTTTGTGGGCATACACAGTAAATCCAAGAAACACAATAGAATCAATGAAAGACCATCCCAAAAATGACAGACAAATGACCAAAGCGAAAAAGACAACAAACTGCAAATACAGAAAGAAAGAAATAATAACAATAACTATCGAGAACATGAGATGAAGAGTCCTTGAAAGCGAGTCCAGAGGTTGTACAAAAATTTCAGTGATGGGACAAGTGAGGCTGAGTGAAGTTATCCCCTTTGGACCAAGAGCTTGATAGTCGAGATGTAATAACTGTTCTTGAACCTGGTGGTACGAGACCTTAGGCTCCTGTACTTCCTTCCTGATGGCGGCCGAGAGAAGAGAGCATGGCCTGGGTGGCGGGGGTTGTTGATGATGAATGCTGCTTTCCTGCAACAGTGCTCCTTGTAGATGCGCTCAATGGCGGGGAGGGCTTTACCCCTGATGGACTGAGCCGTATCCACTACTCTTTGGAGGATTTTCCATTCAAGGGCATTGGTGATTCCATACCAGCCCTAACTCACTCAACCGTTCCTCATAAAATCCAGGCAGCATCCCGGCAGCAATACCTCGGGGCTCTTCAACTCAGTAACCCCAATTTGAGGATGGATAAGAGATGATTTTCTTTATCTCTCAGCAGGAGCTTGATCAGTATTGCACTGCACTACAGCCACAAAACACTAAACTTCACGACATAGAGTAGGTCAGTGGTGACAAACCCAATTCTGACTCTGATTTTGATTTGGAACGATGTTCGCAATATCAAATCTCATCCAGTTGTAAATAAATAAAGGCATCCATTAGTCTTGCGAGACCATGGATCTGCACCTGGAAATTCTTCACCCTCCAGGGCACAGGCCTGGGCAAGGCTGTATGGAAGACCAGCAGTTGCCCATGCTGCAAGTCTCCCCTCTCCACATCAATGTTGTCCAAGGGAGGGGCATTAGGACCCATACAGCTTGGCACCAGTGTCGTCGCAGAGCAATGTGTGATTAATTGCATTGCTCAAGGACACAACATGTGGCCTCGGCTGGGGCTCGAACTCACGACCTCCAGGTCGCTAGTCCAATGCCTTAACACTTGGCCACGTGCCCACAAACAGTTGTAAACAGTGCAGATAATTACACGTAGAGGAGACCTTAAGAAAATCCCCCTCCTTAAAATCAGGATATGAGTATTGCAGACAAGACTGGAGAATTTCCCACCATGGAAATCTCAGAATGATTTCTTTGTAAATCAACCGACCAGAATGAACCCCGCTCGGACTGGTTTTAATCATCCTAGTGGCTCCCAATGTAACTTTTGAAAGTTCTGTCTATTGTCGGCCTGTGTTGTGACATCTGCCAATGACATGGGCTGGACGGTGGTGTGTATATGTGTGTGTGTGTGTGTGTGTGTGTGTGTGTGTGTGTGTGTGTGTGTGTGTGTGTGTGTGTGTGTGTGTGTGTGTAGGAATTTAAAGTAATGAAGAGGGGTGGATGTGACTGATTCTGATGATGTGGGCCTTGTCTGCCAAAATAACAGCTCACTTTTACCTGTCCCTCATTATCCTTCTGTTCTAATTGCCCAGAGCTCTCTGCAGGAACCAAGGCTGTCGTGCGTCTTGCCACACTGAGGGCTGTGACAGATTGCTGGTTGTTTCTCTGATACTGGGGTGGTGGGGGGGGGGCAGGGAGGAGGAGCCTTGGATTACCAGCAATCTGACCATTTTTCTATTAGTTAAACTAGAGCTATGAAATCAAAGTGACAGTGTTATAATTACAACTTCAATGCTTCCTGCGTAAAGATCACTGTCTGTACTAATTAGCTCAAACACATTTACACAGCAACACCCATCCTGAAGGTAATTAAATCTAATTTACAAAAGGCTGAAGTGTTAAAATGTGCAATATCTGGGTCAAAAATGGGTAAAACACAATCAAGTATTTTAACTGTGCTTTAATTATCCCCAAGGTGTGGGATTTCTTGCTTTGATAGAAGTTATAGGATCTTGCTTCCTTGTGAACTAATTAGCATTTATCGTCTTGAAGTGATTACCATGGCAACAGATCCCAAAAAAAAAACAGATAAGGCGATGATTTGCAATGATTTACCACCACCTCTGGGCACAAAAATAAGTGTGAATGCTAAAAACACTCACACACGCACACACAATTGATCAGACTCACTTGTGTACAAAATTACATAAAGTCATACGTACATGATTTGTATGTACACACATCTGCACCAATACATACACAATTACATAAGATCACACACTAACACCCACACGTATAGACAGTCATACCTGTGTGGTCAACTGACATATTAAAATCAGAATCTGAATAGAGGAAGATGCCGTTCCCATAATGTTGTGTATCCTTCCCCCTGATGAGAAGAGGGCACGTCCTGGGTGATGAGGGTCTTTAATGATGGACGCCACCTTTTGAAGATGTCCTCGATGCTGGGGAGGCCGGTGCCCATGATAGAGCTGGCTGGGTCGACAATGTCCTCAGCAGGTTTTCCGATCCTGTGCTTTGGATAGTATTCAAGATCAGACAAATGTGTACTGCAACACACATCAAAGTTGCTGGTGAATGCAGCAGGCCAGGCAGCATCTCTAGGAAGAGGTACAGTCGACATTTCAGGCCAGGACCCTTCGTCAGGACTAACTGAAGGAAGAGCTAGTAAGAGATCTCTTGCAACCTTGATGTGTTTTGCTTGAATTTCCAGCATCTGCAGAATTCCTTGTAAATGTGTACTGTTGTGCCACACACTCGTATATACATGCATGTTCAAACACACATGCATGTACACATGAAGCCAGAACATATAGGGGTTGTGTTCATGAATATAACTCTGAGTGGTTGAAGGCCAACAACATAGCAGGTGTTTTCCAATGTCCGCCCTGACGTGTTTGACTGTGTCACCCCGGGGAAGGCGGGCATCGTTCTCAGTCAATAACATGCAAACGAGGTGTCGATAATACGGCTGGAATGCTTTGCCTGTTCCTCTCAGGCGCTGATGTGGGATGAACATGTGAAGGATAAAGATTAGCTTTATTTGTCACATGTACATTGCAACACAGAATGAAATGTGTCTGATCAAATCAGTGAGGAATCTGCTGGGCAGCCTGCAGGCGTCGCCACGTTTCGGCTGCCAACATAGCATGCCCACAACTCGCTCATCCGAACTCGTACGTCTTTGGAATGTGGAAGGAAAGCCAAGCACCCAGAGGAAACCCACAGGGAGAACGTAAAACTCCTTACAGACAGCAACAGGAATTGAACCCCAGTCAGTCCTGTGAAGCGCTGCGCTAACCACCGCTCCTATATAAAGGGAGCACTCAGTCCTATCCCAAAGGTTCAAAGTTCAAAGTAAATATACCCACAAAGTATACATCTTTCATCATATCCAACATTAAGGTTCATTTTCTTGTCGGCATTCACAGTAAATACAAAGCAACCCAATGGAATCAATGAAAAACCTCACTCAACAGGATGGACAAACAGCCAGAGTGCAAAATACAACAAGAAAAATAATAATAATAAATAAATAAACAATAAATTATTCTTCATCAGTTAGACAAAGAATAATTGCTTCTGTGGGACAAGGGTTCCCAACCTTTTTTATGCCATGGACCCCTATCACTAACCGAGGGGTCCGTGGACCCCGTTGTAGAGTGACTATATGGCAGTGAACGAGTCGCTGAGAGGGAATGGTAGGTCCAGACTCTAATCCTGAATTCAAGGCCCTCACCCACATGAGGGTTTTGGTGTATAAAACACTGACAGTACAACACTCAGATCCTTAAGGAGCTCAAACCGCAGGTTGTAAACAATCCTAAATCACATAAAGACTACTGACAAGTGACTGTAAAATATAGCAAGTACCGAGAGATCTGGATGGTTAATGAGCAAAGGGTTGGACACCAGAGACTGATTACAAGGCAAATACCCAGTCAGTAATTCACAAGATTGACATGGAATACTAACTGTTTCAGTGGGATTATCAAGGCTGTGTCCTGTGTTCTGCTATTAGATGGTTTATGTACCAAATAATGGATGGTTAGTGGTAAAGGGCGAAGATAAATCTAGGGCCTGTGCACTATGCGGTGTAAGTAGAGAGAATTCTGCAGCACAGGAGAGGCCATTCAGCCCACTGTCTGCACTAGCTCTTGGAAGGATCTTGGCAGTTGGTCACACTTTTTAGCTTTTTCCCCCTCTGATTGTCCATCCTGAGACTGTTACAAACACAAAAGATTCTGCAGATGTTGGAAATTCAGAACAACACACATAAGGTGCTGGAGGAACTCGTCAAGTCAGGCAGCATCTACGAAAATGAATAAACAGTCAACGTTTTGGGTTGAGACCCTGGAAAGGAGAGGGGAGGAAGATGCCAGAATAAAAAGGTGGGGGAGGGGGGGTGATAGGTGAAGCCAGTGAGTGGGAAGGGTAAAGGGATGGAGAAGAAGGAATCTTACAGTGGACCATTGGAGTGAAGGTGAGAGGAGGAGGCAACAAAGGCAGCCAGGTGGTGGGAGCTGATAGAAAAGGGAGGTAGAGCATGGACTCAAGTGTGGGAGATGGGGAAGGCAGGCGGGAAGGAGAGACAGGGAGGAGTTTGTGAGTACAAACAAAAAGGCTGGAGGAATTTAGTGGGTCAGCCAGCATCTGTGGAAGGAAGCTCTGGTCACCTCACTACAGGAAGGATGTGGATACTATAGAGAGAGTGCAGAGGAGGTTTACAAGGCTGTTGCCTGGATTGAGGAGCATGCCTTAGGAGAATAGGTTGAGTGAACTCGGCCTTTTCTCCTTGGAGTGACGGAGGATGAGAGGTGACCTGTTAGAGGTGTATAAGATGATGAGAGGCATTGATCGTGTGGATAGTCAGAGGGCTGAAATGGCTAACACGAGAGGGCACAGTTTTAAGGTGCTTAGATGTAGGTACAGAGGGGATGTCAGGGGTAAGTTTTTCACACAGAGAGTAGTGGGTGCATGGAATGGGCTGCTGGTGGCGGCGTTGGAAGTGGATGCAATAGGGTCTTTTAAGGGATTCTTAGATAGGTACATGGGGCTTAGAAAAACAGAGGATATGTGATAGGGAAATCCTAGGGAGTTTCTAGAGTAGGTTACATGGTCGGCACAACATTGTGGGCTGAAGGGCCTGTAATGTGCTGTAGATTTCTATGTTCTATGTTCTATGAAATGGACAGATAGCATTTTGGGCTGAGACCCTTCATCTCGACTGGAAAGAAAGAGGAGGAACAACTGGCATAAAAAGGTGGGGGATGTGCTGGAGGTGACCAGCGGATCCAGGTGAGGGGGAATGAGGAGTAGATGGAGGACTGGAGAGTGGAAACAGGGACAGACGCTGGGAGGTGAACGGTGGAATCAATGTGTGGGTGGGAGAGGGAGGGAGAGGAAAGAGACAAGGTGATGGGGTTTGGGTTGGGGTGGGTGTGGGTGGTTCTGGAGGAGAGGGGAGCAGGAGACGCGTGAAGTAGGCAATTGGGTAAGACCCAGGTGTGGACTTTTGTTTCCCACATCTGTCCTTGCTCTTTGTGTTTACAGAGCCGTGCCAATGTAGCAGAACACCGTCAGGGGGCAACTGTCAGATAAGGTGAGACGTCTAGATCATCTTGAAAAAGGAAAAGCTAACACAGGCTTGGGAGGGGGATTCCGGAGCTAGTGACAGAGCCATTGGACACTAAACAGGTGACAAAAGAGGCTGGGAAGGAGGAGAATGGAGGCACTGGAGAGTGGAGCAGGGACGGAATCATGCAGGATGCGTGACCTGCATTTCCAAAGCACCATCCAGGCCATGCTAACTTCACACAGCTCCCATCAGGCTAGAGATACAGGAACCTGAATACCCACGTCACCAGATACAGGAACAGTTACCTCTCTTCAAGCATTCAGTATTTGAACCGACCGGCACAACCCTAATCACCAATCTCTACCTCAGCACAACAACAGTGTGACAACACTATGAATACACTGCGACAACACTATAACAACACTGTAACAACTCTATACAACACTATACAACTGTGATAACACTATACAGCACTGTGACAACACCGTGACAGCACTATACAATACTGTGGCAACACTGAGACAACAAAATGAATACACTATGGCAATATCATACAATACTGTGACACCACCATGGCAACAGTATGATAACCCTATACAATATTATGACAAAACTATGACAACACTGTGACCACCTTGCACTACAGTGGACTTTATCTCTGGTGTAACTGTGTTTTCCTGTAAAAAAAAGTGTGTAATTTATGTTTACGATATAGAAATAGAACATTTCAGCATCGGGCAGGGCCTTGGCCCACAATGTTCTGCCGACCTTTTAACCTTCTCCAAGATCAATCTAATCCTTCCCTCCATTTTTCTATCATCCATGTGTCTATCTAAGAGTTTCTTAAATGTCCCTAATATAACTGCCTCTACAACTCCCAGGATTATCCCTAATCCCTTTGCTGAACAAAGGAAGAGCTTTGCACCCTCCAATCATCTGGTACTACTCCTATGTCCATTGAGGACGTAAGGATCAACACTAAAGGCACAGCAATCTCCTCCCTCAATTCCTGTAGCAATCTCGGCCATATCCTATCTGGCCCTGGGGACTTACCTATCGTAATGTTTTTCAAAAGTTCCATCATATCCTCTTTTGTAACATTGGCGTGTTCCAGCATGTTATCTTGTCCTCACAAACAAGAACCCCTCACCGGTGAATACAAAGTTCAAAGTTTAAAGTAAATTTATTATCAAAATACATACAGCACACGTGACCATATACAGCCCTGAGATTCATCTTCTTGCAGGCGTTCACAGTGAGTAGAAAGAGACACAATACAATCAATGAAAAACAGCACACGACAGAGATGGACAACCAACCAACATGCAAAAGACAACAAACTGCAAATACAGAAAGAAAAAGAAAATAATAATAATAATGATAAGTACTGAAGCAGAGTATTCAGTAAGGACCATCTCTACCTCCTCCACATGTTAAGTGATGTGGGGAAAGTCAGGTGAAATCAGCCTGAGTGATAGTGCTGACAGCAGGGGCTGAATGGTCTATGCCTGTACCTGTAAGGAGGATTGTACGTTGACGAGCAGTAAAAGGGTGCGGGAACGCTGTTGCGGTGAGGCATCTCCAAACAGCGCTGCCCCAGAGCCCACGCTACACTGAGCTGCAAATGCCAGCGAGCAGCTGACACTGATGAGGGTGGCAAGCAGGTCGCCTCGTTGTCAGAGCAGCTCAAGGCAGCCGGCACCTTCCGGTGAGGCACGCTGCTCCAGCAGTGGGCAACAGACAGCCATCTACAGCGTGGCGTAAGCTTCAGCAACTCCACTCCTGGTCACCAGAGCCTCTCCCCCCTCCCATCCACCCCCATGTCAGTGGAAACTGAGACAGAGAAGGCCCTTCAGCCCCTCTTACTCTCCCCTTCCTCTCACTTTAAACTCATCCTTTCATAGAACACTACAGCACAGAAACAGACCCTTCAGCCCATCGAGTCCATGCTATACTGTTGTTCTGCCCAGTCCACTAATCTGCACTTAGCCCATAGCCCTAAATACCCCTCACATCCATGTACCTATCCAAACTTCTCCTATCAAATTCAAAGTAGAATTTAAAATTCATTATCAAAGTACAGATATGTCACCATATAAACCCTGAGATTCATTTTCTTCGGGGCATTCACAGTAAATACAAAGCAACACAATAGAATCAATGTGAAAATCCGCTCACAACAAAGACAGACAAACAACAATATGCAAATACAAAAGAAATAAACAAAATAATAACAATAATAATATAAATAAGAAATAAACATCAAGAACATGAGATGAAGAGCCCTTGAAAGTGAGTCATTAGGTTGTGGGAACAGTTCAGTGTTGGAGTGAGTGAAGCTGTGTGGTTATCACCTCTGCTTCAAGAACCTGATGGTTGAAGGGTAACAAGTGTTCATGAACCTGGTGGTGTGATTTCTGAGGCTCCTGCACCTTCCCAACACGCTGGAGGAACTCAGCAGGTCGGGCAGCATCCATGGAAAAGATCGGTCGATGTTTCGGGCCGGAACCCTTTGTCAGGACTGTAGAGGGAGAGGGCGGAGGCCCTATCAAGAAGGTGGGGGGAGGGTGGGAAGGAGAAGGCTGGTAGGTTCCGGGTGACTTTTCCACGGATGCTGCCCAACCTGCTGAGTTCCTCCAGCGTGTTGTGAGTGTTGCTTTGACCCCAGCATCTGCAGATTATTTTGTGTCTTGTACCTTCTGGATGGCAGCAGTGAGAAGAGAGCATGTCCTGGGTGGTGGGGGTCCCTGATGATGGATGCTGCTTTCCTGCAACAGCACTATTTGTAGATGAGCTTAATGGTGGGGAGAGGTTTACCCACGATCGACTTAGCTGCATCCACTACTTCTTGTAGGCTTTCCTTTTCCAGGATATTGGTGTTTCCGTATCAGGCCAAGGCACAACCAGTCAGTCTACTCTCCACCGTGGATTTATAGAAGTTTGTCAAAGTTTTAGATGACATACCAAAACTTCACAAACTTTTAAGAAAGTAGAGCCACTGCCATGCTTTCTTTGTGATGGCACTTACATGCTGGAACCAGGACAGATCCTCTGAAATGATAACACCGAGGAATTTAAAGTTGCTGACCATCTCCACCTCTGACCTCATGGTCAGGCTCATGGACCTTTGGTTTTCTACCCTCTAGTCAATAATCAACTCTTCAGTCTTGCTGACATTGAGTGAGAGGTTGTTGGTGTGGCACCAATCAGCCAGATTTTCAATCTCCCTCCTATGTACCAATTGTTGCAATTCAACCCACATCCATCACTTCTGATGGCAGCTGCACTTACAGTGAGGACATTCCCTTCGGGTTCCCCTAATTATTTCACCCTTCACCCTTAATCTGTGACCTCTAGGTCTAGTCTCACCCAAAGTCAGTACATTTACCTTATCTGTACCTCTCATAAATTTGTACACCTCTATCAAATCTCCCCTCATTGTCCTGCGCTCCAGGGAATAAAGTCCCAAAATATTCAGTCTTTCCCTGTAACTCGTGTCCTCAAATCCCAGCAATATCCTGGTAAATTTTCTCTGCACTCTTTCAGTCTTATAGATATTCTTCTGTAGGTAAGTGACCAGGTTTTTGATACATCTATTATAAGAAAATCCTTTGACTGTCTATTCCCCTTGTGGAACTATATCTGCAACCCTGACATCTTTATGAATTTGTAACTGTTGTAAAATGTAACGTAACGAAAAGGGGTCTAGGAAATCCTAATCTGCTTTGCTGGTTTCGGTGAGAAAACTTACAAGTGTGTTTGTGTTATATGGGAACAAACTATCTTCTTTGATGACAGGCAATCTGTTTTATGGCCAGAGGGGGTGGTTTGATAACAGGGGAAACAGGATGGAACTTCTAAAGATCGAAAGTGAGAATCAGATAAGGATGAAGATAACAGAGGAATGTAATGTTATGGAACGGAGCAACCTTATCGCTGTTCTTTGTGGACAAAAGTATAAAAATAATTCGGTTGAAAATTAAGATCGGAACTGTATTTCCAGATGAAACTTGGCTGGAAGTATATCTCCCCTCGCAGGTAAAATCAAATGTATTGATAATGTGATCCACTCTGAATTTTAAAACGCAAACAACAGGAATTCTGCAGATGCTGGAAATTCAAGCAACACACATCAAAGTTGCTGGTGAACGCAGCAGGCCAGGCAGCATCTCTAGGAAGAGGTACAGTCGACATTTCAGGCCGAGACCCTTCGTCAGGACTAACTGAAGGAAGAGTTAGTAAGAGATTTGAAAGTGGGAGGGGGAGGGGGAGATCCAAAATGATAGGACAAGACAGGAGGGGGAGGCCTCCTGTCCCATGATCTTCTCATATCCCCTTTCCCAATCACCTGTCCAGCTCTTGGCTCCATCCTTCCCCCTCCTATAGGAGATCAGCAGTTTCTGAGATACTCAAACCACCCCATCTGGCACCAACAATTATTCCATGGTCAAAGTCACTTAGATCACATTTTTTCCCCAATCTGATGCTTGGTCTGAACCTCTTGACCATGTCGGCATGCTTTAATGCATTGGGTTGCAGAAAATATGATTGTCTGATTGGATATTTGCATTAACGAGCAGGTATACAGGTGTACCTGATAAAGTGACAACTGAGCGTACAAGGATGTCCCTTTAAAACGAAGATCAGGAATTCATTGCTACAGACAGCTGTGGAGAACAAGTCGTTGGGTACATTGAAATCAGGGGTTGATAGATTCTTGATTAATCATGGCATCAAAGGTTACAGGGAGAAAGTAGTACAGTGTGGTTGAAAGGGGAAAAATTGAATGGTGGAACAGCCTTGATGGGCCGAATAGCCTAAATCTGCTCCTCTATCTTATGGTCTACAACGAGAGGGCATAGGTTGGAGGAAAGAGGTGAAAGATTTAAAGCAGACCCAGGGGACTTGTTTTTCACACACAGGATGGTAGATATATTGAATGAACTGTCAGGGAGGTAGAGGCAGGTCCAATTACAATGTTCAAACAACATTTATAAATGGGAAAACTTTAGTAGGGTATCGGTCAAATGCAGGCAACTGGGGTTCGTACACCATCTTTGTTGGCATGGACTAGTCTGGCTGAAGTCCCTAAACCTAACCCATACCATACAGTTTGATGCCTAACCCTAAACCAAACCATACAGTTTGATGCCTAACCCTCAACTGTACCATACAGTTTGATGCCTAACCCTCACCTGTACCATACCGTTCAATATCTAACCTTAGCCCATAGCATACAATTCGATGCCTAACTCTAACCCATATCATAGTTCAATGCCTAACCCTTACCTGTACCATACAATTCAATGTCTAACTCTAACCCATATCATAGTTCAATGCCTAACCCTCACCTGTACCATACAATTCAATGTCTAACTCTAACCCATATCATAGTTCAATGCCTAACCCTCACCTGTACCATACAGCTTGATGCCTAACCCTAACCCTAACCCGTAGCGTACAATTCGATGTCTAACCCTCACTTGTACCATACAATTCGATGCCTAACTCTAACCCATATCATAGTTCAATGCCTAACCCTTACCTGTACCATACAATTCAATGTCTAACTCTAACCCATATCATAGTTCAATGCCTAACCCTCACCTGTACCATACAATTCAATGTCTAACTCTAACCCATATCATAGTTCAATGCCTAACCCTCACCTGTACCATACAGCTTGATGCCTAACCCTAACCCTAACCCGTAGCGTACAATTCGATGTCTAACCCTCACTTGTACCATACAATTCGATGCCTAACTCTAACCCATATCATAGTTTGATTCCTAACCCTAACCCATACCAGGCAGTTTGATGCCCAACCCTAACCCATACCATACAATTCAATGAATCTATGATAGAGAGGGCACAGGATTAAGGTGAGGGGTGGGGGAGATTTACTCAGGACACGAGGGGCAGTTTTTCACCCAGGGAGTTAGCCATATACAGAACGAGCTGCCAGAGGAAGTGGCTGAGGCAAAGTCTCTCCAGATGTGGCCCAATACTGAAGACCTTTCCTCTCCAGGCGATGAGGTCTCTGGAACTTCTGTAGTGCTGGGCTTTTATGAGATAGGGGTGCTGGCCCCTTGCCCAACCTGCTTCCTTTCGCAATCAGGCTTGGGGTCAGCTATGGCGGAGTTAGGCAGGTGCTTTAACAATGTCTAAAAGGCATTTGGACAGGTACATGGATAGGAAAGGTTTAACAATGTCTAAAAGGCATTTGGATGGGTACGTGGATAGGAAAGGTTTGAAGCATACAAATGTTTGGACAGGTACGCGGATAGGGAAGATTTGGACAGGTACGTGGATAGGGAAGGTTTGGAGCATGGGTTCCCATCCTGGGGTCCACAGACCCCTCAGTTAATGGTAGAGGTCCATGGTATGGAAAAATGTTGGGAACCTCTGGTAGCGGAATATGAGCCAAACACAGGCAAAAGGGGGCTGGCTTTTGCAAGCACCATGGATCTTGGTCAGCATGGATTATTTGACCTGGCATCTGGAAGCAGCAAACAATCTGCTGTAGGAACTGGGATCAGGCAGAATCTGCAAGTTCCCTCTACCCCCACAGACACTGTTTTACACCCAGAACTTTTGGCATGTTTCCTGAAAATTGAGGATTGCTCCCCCCCACAAACTATTTGAATCTATTATATTGGCATTAATTCAAACATGCGTCCAATTAGACAAATCCCTCTCACTGACTCGTCCCCTCCACCCTCTGTTCAATTTCAATCGCTTCCTAGCCGGGACAGTGAGTCCTGGTTGCACACCTTAAGTTGGTGACAGTGAGAACACTGCCTTTCCCAGCCGATGGGAGCCCAGCCCCCGTGCTAAACCTGCCAGGAGCCAAGACCAGTCCCTGACCATTTGTGGGCGATCTGTGAACTGCTCAACACCGGTCTGATGCGGGGCGCACCGACACGTGTCTGACCCATGCTTGCAGCTTTTGCAGAGCGACACTGCCCTCTAGGGGTGAGGTCGGGCAATAATTGGATCATTCAGATCGGTTACAATGTTCTCTGCTTTTCCAGTCGCATCAAATATACACACACAACCAGAGCATTCTCTCTCACTCACACACGCACAAGCACACTCACGCTCACGCAGACACACACACACCCAAACACGCACACACAGGATCCTCTCTCTCTCTCTCTCTCTCACACACACAGGACCCTCTCACACAAATGCATACACAGGACTCTCAGACAGGGAGGACTCACTCACACACACGCACACTCATTCACAGAGCACTCTATCTTGTGCACACAAACACACTCAGAATATTATCTCTCTCCCTCACGCACACATATGTACTCACAGATACACATACACAATTCACCTTCTCTCTTTCCCACACACACACACATACACACGACTCTCTCTCACGCACACACATATATGTACACACAAGACTCTCAGATATACACATGACTCACTCACATACACACACAGTCACACACACACACAGGACTCTCTATCTCACACACACACATACACTCACACAAATGTACACATAGGATTCTCAGATATAAACATGACACACACACACATCCAAACATGCACACACAGGACTTTCTCTCTCCCTGTCTCAGACACAAACATGCACACACTGGACTCTATCTCTCTCACGGGGTGTAAGGGAGGGGTAGCACCTCTGGTGGGGGAACATGTCGCGTCCTTTTCAGAGCAGTTAGTCTACCTTTGGTCCCCACCTGGCACTCAGCTTTCACCTGTGGCTCCCCGTTGCTGTTTGCATGCGACAGCGGCCACACCCCGGGCAACGGTTTCGACAAGCCAGCTAAACCAGGTGAGGGTAGCCGACGGGTCTCAAACCCTCGGTGAGATAGGGAGTTGTCTATCCCAGCATGTGAAGACAGACTCCGGCGGATTGAGCGGACAAGACCAATGGAAGGTCCAACGGTCAAGAAGGCGGTCTCTGCAAGCGTCGTGGAACATGTAGAGCAGGACAAGACACAGAAGACGTCCTGGTCATCCACTGTGCCTAGTCCCATCTCCAGCCGTCTAGACTCTGTCTTGCCACTGGATCCAGATGGGAATTGGGAAGAGAGAGTGAGGCTGACGCTGCGCAACTCTCCCTCACTTAAATCCAAATCACGCGCTAGTCTTGACAACCTCATCGACGCCAACGATGGACGAACAACAACATCTCTCTCACACATACACAGACACGCAGAGGACTCTCTCTTACACACACTTACACAAACACACACAGGACTCTCTTTCTCTCACTCTCTTACACACACACATACATACAGGGAGGACTCACGCACATGCAGACAGTACTCTCACACAGACCATAAGACATGGGAGCAAAATTAGGCCACTCAGCCCATCGAGTCTGCTCTGCCAATGAGTCTCCTTGCTCCCTCTCTGGAGGTCCGGATGCAGGCTGTCCTGGGTTTGGAAGAGTGTGTGTGTGTGTGTGTGTGTGTGTAAGCTGGAGGGTGGGTAGGTGGGAAGAAGGAAAGGGACTTTTTTTGCTGACCACAGTGGACATACTGTGTTGGCGCCGGAATGGGCGGCAACCCTTGCGGGCTGCCCCCAGCACATCCTTGGGTTGCGTTGGTTGTTAATACAAATGTAGCATTTCACCGTACGTTTTGATGTACATGTGATAAATAAATTAATCTGAACACACCCCATGGCGACTGTAATCCGCCAAACCAGCAAATTTATTTCAACAACAACGCGGTTTAAAAAAGTTTCAGAAGCTTCAGATAAAATCTAGTTTCAAGCCACATGAAAAACGTGTGAGCGATGTTCGTTTGAAGAGAGGCGCTCAGAGGGGCTCGAAGCCCGGGCCAACCGCTGACGCAGCGGTGTGGAATGTGAGGGAGGTAGAAATGCCCCGGAGGGCTGGGGCGCTGGGGAGCGCAGAGAGCCGACATCAGCGGCGCAAACCGGAATTGTCAGCGCGGCTGGTTTAGTTTTCAACTGGTTTCGTTTTGATGACCTTGCTGCGTGGAACCTGCAGGTGTGACTAAAACAGCAAAAATATATTTCAGGCACTTGTCTGTTGTACTTTATGAATTAAATGTGATG